>NC_056735.1:1181861652-1182151652 GCF_019279795.1 Protopterus annectens | reverse complement strand
GTGTGTGTTTGCTAGTCAGCAAGATTTGCAGCTGTGTCCTGACAAGGTGATGGGTAGCAGGTGTCATAAGACTGGGATTGGAGGCAAGTGTAGTGACATTGAATAAACAGATCTGCCCACATTAGGCATGTATCATTATTTTGTGTGTGTGTGTGTGTGTGTGTGTGTGTGTGTGTGTGTGTGTGTGTGTGTGTGTGTGTGTGGTGTAAAAGAACTATGGAGCAAATCTGTACTGATACTTGTTGCTACCCTGCTCTGGGGAACACTTTTGTAAGTGCAGTGGACTGGCTACAATAAGTAGGGATGGGAGTGCTGACCTGGCATCCATCAATCGTTTTCATTTGCCAAAGCCGTTACAGCAGTGTTTTGCATGGAGGTGGTAAAAGCCTCAAAGCTGACCAGTATGTTGTGTGGGTGTGGGTGGCTGTATTTTTGTGGGGAGTGGAGCTGTGCCATTGTAAGTGTGGTATGAATGTTATGGATTGTCAAATGGAGAAATTAAGAGTACAATTATGCTCGGTGTACTCCCTAGCATTTTCATCATTGATTGATTGAGACATGTATATTGTCCTGTGTTTGTCAGTACATTATTTGGAATATGGTATCACTGCTACAACTGTTGGTACTGTGTCAAAACATGCGTGTCATGAAGTATGTACATGCCTGAATGATTTGGGGTAGCTGCAATGGAGAACATATGAGTAAGAGTGTCAGCTTACTTATCTGTATGCGACACAAGTGTCCCCAATTTTGGTTTATAAATTGCTCTGACATACTATAATCCATAATGCTTTTTGAAAAAACATGTTGGATTCTTATGAAGAAATAATGACATTCACTGAAATTAATGACTTCTTTTTTCTTCAGAAAATGAATGCTAATTCGTGTATTCTTATTTTGTGAGCTTGCTAAATCAGTAATATACTACTACGAAAAATACACTGCTACGGCTGAATTCTCTCACAGTCTTCTTTATTGAACAATTCAACACACACTGAAGACTGAGCGCTTTCTTCCCTATTCAGCCGTAGTAGTATATTTTTCATAGTGGATTGTGGACTTTATACATTGTTTGGCTCATTTCGGTGTTCATAAATCAGTAATATTTCTGTTTACAAAAGTATCTGATTTGGAAGCTTTCTCCAGGAGTCTGTTTCTGAGAAGATGAGAGATATGCTACAAGTATACAACCAAGACAAACTACATAATAATAACACAAAGTACTGGGTCACATCAGAGGCTTTGGATGTCATTGTAAAGAAGAAATAGAGAACTGTTTCATTGTTATGTAAAGCTTGGCATTAAATACCATAGTTCAGGCTATGCTATAACAGAATAACTATGCAAAGATAACCCCATGAGCAGCCAGAAAGCAATTCCAATCAAATATTTTACTGTGCACATTTTAAGAAATGGGTAGATTGGCTTAAATTCTGGATTGATGTGTATGCTTTTTTAGAAACAATTTATGGAAAATACTATTCAAAAATGAAGAGACATGTGAGGGGAACAGTTTTAGTGGCACATCAGGCTGTGATTTGTTTGATGTCTACTGTCATACAAAGTTGACTAGTTGAATCTTGCAGCTGGACATGTGAGACTCTAGCCCATTCAAGGGGGGATATGGGAGGTGTAACTTGGTCAGGGATTGAAACTTGTAAAACTGCTCTTTGTAAAAAGTCTTTTTTATCTCTGTAATTTGTTGACACTTTTGCAAACTTTTTTCAGAGAATGTGTAGTACATCAGTAGAAACAACATTTGTAAAACTCAGTGCAGACCAGTCAATGACATACGATCTGCAGACTCTCAAATTTGGCAGTTTTTTTCAGGTGTTCCATTCTAAGTGAATGGAAGTATAGTCTGACAACAAATGGTAGGGCTACTGTTTCTCACACTCTGAGCTCTCATGGTGCATTATGGGACAGATTTAGCATTGCAAAAGAATCAGGTTGTCTATATATATATATATATATATATATATATATATATATATATATATATATATATATTATTAAATGCAGGGCCTTTATCGATATTGAAGGAGAATGTGACAAGATTATGGTCCCACTTTGTTAAGTATTCATAAAATTCTTTGCATCATTGACTCACAAGGTAAAACCACATGCAGCCAGCATAAAAAATATGACAGTAGATACTGACAGCTTTGCATGTGATAGATTTAGCTGAGATCACGCTGTGGTTGCGATGCAAGAGACACTAGGCAACTTGCTTGTCTAACAATCTGTTTCATGCCAAAAATGATTAAACTAAGGGCACAGTCTGCACTGTGGTGCAATTCAGTCAAAAAAGGTTATGTAAACTTGTCAATATCTTTGACTTCTAACTTTGCGCCTAGCCAAAGGGCAGCTTTGTTATGTTGATCAAAAGTTTGACTTGAGACACTGCAATAAACATGGACTTTCAGTGTGAATACATTGTAACATAACATTGTCTGATCAGATGGGAACATACCTTGCTACAGTATGTTTATGAGTCCATAAATAAAAACAAGTAACTTGGGCAAACTAAGCTCACTGCAGTATATGCCATACCAATTTGCTGGGATTTTCTAAGCATTTGTAACAGTGTCAGTGGCTCAGGTGATCACATTCTCTTCTTTGGCATCTGGAAAATCGGACCTTTGTGGTTTCTATCCCCACATTAGCTAGTGGCTCATAACCCGGTACTAAAACTACAGTAAAGTATTAGGTGCCATCCTTTAGATGAGACATTAAACCAAGGTGACATCTGCCCTGAGATGGGGTACTTGAGTTGGATATAAAAGATCCCATGACACTTATGAGAAAACAGAGGGGTGAAAAGGGTATATCCTTACAGAAGAGCAGGGTACAGTCCAGGTGATCCAAGTTTGATTACTGGCTTGGGATTTTAATACTGGCTTGGGATTTTGATGGCAGTTGCAGGGTTGCGGATAACATCCATCCTTAGGAAGATGGATGGTTGGCTCTCACTGCTGATCTAATGGCAGGGCTTTGACTGGAGAACAGAGGACTATCATGATACAGGAAGATGGTGATGGGTAGACATATGTTTGCGTATGATGGCTCTTGTGGTGATGCAAGTGCCCATGTCACCACCAGGGTGTGGGTAGACCAAAAAAGAGAATGATCTGGTTACTCAGATACTGCCAAGAGCACAAAGCACCCTTATGACTTTCTGGATTATGCCTCTCCCAGACAGTTTAGTATGTGATCCAGGGGAGGCTTGATGGTTGACAGATTGGGGGAAATGATGCAAAAAAAGAAAGAGAGAGAGAGAGAGAGAGAGAGAGAGAGAGAGAGAGAGAGAGAGAGAGAGAGAGTGAGAAGAATGGGAGGATTTCCCCAACTATTCTGGACAAACTTTACCTATCTGTATAAATACCACCCAGATTCTCTCTGGAAAATATGTTACAAACCTAGTCAACAAAAATAAATGCACTGTACTGTACTATCAGACAAAGAAGTTTATTATTTTGGTAAAAAAAAAATGTGCCTTATGACTTTCACTGCTTTTACTGTCATTTTTTCCATTGGTTAGGAGTTTCTTGATTTCTTTCCTTGAAAAAGAGTGGAGTTTTCTAACTTACCATTTATTGCCTTGTTGTAAACATCGCATTGTTACCTCACAGCAAAAGGTTCTCCCGTTCGATTCTCGGCTTGGGTTGGGAGTGCCTTCTGTGTGGCGTCTGCATATCCTCCCCGCGGTTGAGTGGGCGTTCGAAAGACATGTGTTGAATGGGCGTGCCTTTGTTGAAGGTTGGGTGCCAGGTTGGCAACTCGACACCATAAAAAACAACTGCCAATCATTAGCGGACCGGAGTTCCACTGGCAACTCGACACCATAAAAACCAACTGCCAATCATAAGCAGACCGGAGTTCCGCTGTGGCGACCCCTAACCAGGAAAAGCCAAAAGACAAACAACAACAACAGTAAACATCATGTTGTCATCCTACATGCTTTTAAAGAATATAAAATCTGACCTTTCAAACTTTCATACTGTTTCTGTAATCAAGTATGACCCTTTCTTACATGCTTATGAAAGTGAAGGTCTAGCTACACCAAAATCCTCAATATTGTAGTCTCTTATTTATTTATTTATTTGCATTTTGTTTTCCAGGTTGGTCCATTGGGCCACTAGGAGCCTGTTTTCAATGGAGTCCTGGGGAGAAAAGCTTCAAAACACAATGTTAACAAATTACAAGCATTACAGAAATAAAGAGTTACAAAAATATGAGGCAATTTAGATTTTTTTTAGTTACACGTTGAAAAAGTTGGCATTTGGAGGACAATACAATTAAAAGTTTCAAGTTACAAGGTTGAAAAGTTGACATTTGAAGGAGTAGCAATAAATATGATACAGTAAAAGTGTTAACACCAAAAGTTATGCTTTTTTATAAAGCATCTAATTCCTATGGTTTCTACTAAGAGTATTAAGGCTATGGGACTATAACACAGGTGTATCAGCTGAAAGAAAATAACTGTGAAGCAGGAAGCTATGTGGGATGAGAACAAGAGCATTCCCATAATGAAGTTAGGTGCAAATGAAGTAGAGTTTTGAAGATGGGGAGGCTGTTAGTGGTTCGAATGAGAGGTGGGAGAGCATTACAGTGATGTGTGAGAGAGAAGGATAGAAGATGCTTGCCTGGTGGGTGGATGGGTTTGTGTAGTTCAATTAGATTTTGGAACGTGGATCTTAGGTGTCTATCAGGAACATGCATTTGGAAGGTAGAGGCAAGGGAGGGGCAGAGAGAGAGGGAAAAGATAAACTTGTGTGGTTGAATGAGTTGAATGTATGTGAGATAGTTAGGTAGCTCAAGCCAGCTGAGTTGATGTAGGGGAATACACTGATGTGTTGAGGATCTGTGACCTGTTACAAATTTAGAAATTTTGTAGTAACAGGAGGATAGTTTAGAGATGATGGAAGATTGCAGACTGGTGAAGATAGAGACACCATATAAGAGGGAAGGGATAAGGTAAGTGGTAGCGAGAACAAGCCCGGTGGTGGGAGAGATGAAACGGTTGTGACCGTAAAGCATACCGAGTTTCTTGAATAGCTTGTTTGATAAACACATGCACTGTCGGTGAGATGGTTGAATTGTACAAGTGGCTATGAATTTCTATATATTTATAATATTTAATTTAGTATTGGTTACTCCCACTTCTCATAATCATTCTGTTTAATTGGCTGTTATAAAGTATTCATAATGCTTGGGTATCGACTGATAAGGGCATTTAAGGGAACATTTTATTTACCCAGTTAATGGACTGATAGTAGGTAGATAGATAGGTAGCTAGATTGATAAATAAATATTTGATTAAGTCTAGCAAGTGATAATATATTGAGGCAAGTATGAGGCATACAAAGTCTAAAATATATGCCTTGATAGAGGATAGGTAGGGCAAGAAGTGGAGGTGGCATAGAGCTGGACAAGTGATTACAGGGAATGGGATGTGGGATACTAGGGTGCTATTTGTAGTAGCGACAGAATCAGAAACTTTGAGAGGTGGCATTGTATTTGAGGGAGGTCAGATATTTCTTTGAAGTCCAGCTGACCAAAATGTGCTGCCTTGATATGAAGGCAGTGAACATGCACACTTATACTAACAGCACAGTACACCCTCACCACATATAAGCATCCAATACACATACACACACTAACATACATACATAAAAATCACACATAGACAAACTAACATAGATACTCATCACCACACTAACATGCAAAGAAGTGCTCGCACACATAACTTCATATGCAAGGAGAAGAGCCTCACATCCCCCATGTAAGCGTAGTGCTGTCATATCCCCTAATTATACATTTGTACCTCTGAGGTTGCAACTGTCACTGAATCATGGTAACTGATTATGTTTATATTTTGGTCAAATCTGACAGCTCAAGTCGTTCCAACTTAGTAGTCAATGCCCTGGTCTCAGTCACTCTGTTGCTGGTCAGCTAATAATTGGATAAATGTTTGCATCATGTTCTTGAATTAATTATTTTCCTTAGTATGTTCTTAAGAAAAACTGGAAGGCTAACTGTGGAAGAGGCTGATTGCAAATGGGCAGAGATAAGGAGAAATGGAGAAATTGCAATGAAATGGAAAAAGAACTGGTGTCCTTAAAGCTAGGTAAATTATATAGTCCAACATCCAAAAGGACATTTTCTAAGAGAACATAAGAGACTGAAAGACTTACTAAGTGAACCATCAGTAAGGTTATACAGTATGTCAATGGACTCAGGAAGTGTGCCAGTAGGATTTTAAGAGGAATGAAAGAGCTGAATTACTTGCAGAAGTTGAGTGGTGTGACGTATACAACTGAGAAGAGACATGATGAATATTCTGTAAATACACAGTATATTAAGAGGCATTGTGAAGGAATGCATTTCAGAAGGAAGGTGTGAAACAACTGGAAAGCAGTAGGATTAGATTAAGATAGGCATGACTGGATCTGACACTAGGTGACCAAGGCAGAGGTCTGGGTCCCAGTGCTGACTGGGGGGGGGGTCTGGTCACAACAGGTTAATTAAAAAAAATAAATAAATACAGACCTGACAAGAGATAAAATGAAACCATGGAAAATAAACTTAACCTTTTTAATAACCAGCATTCTGAAGAAGCCTGTACTATTTCACATGAAACAGTCGTACTCAATGATTATTAAAAAGTTTTAGCTTTTATTTTCCTTGGTTTTGTTTTATCTCTTGTCAGTTCTGGATTTAGTTTTTGTGTTGCTTCGTTCTGGTTCTGAGTTTTAATAAAAAAAAAAATAAAATTCTTGCTTTGCTCAGCATCTATGTGCTACTTCTTTAAGAACTAAAAAAAAAAAAAAAAGAAAAGAAAAAAAAAGAAGATATAGGAGAGGCATTCATTAACACAAGCTACACAGCTGTATGTGTCAGAGGTGGACTTTAAGTGACTTGCACAGGCTTAAACCCCTTTACTTTCACTATGGGAGGCAAGAGACTCAATCCTCTACACGACTCCCATTAGTTTTATTTCCTTTGGTAAATCACTGAGGATTAAGGTCAATGTCAGAAATAAGAATTTCACACTTTTTGTGTTTCACATCATACACGTTGTTTAAACCTGTTGTGATAACTTTTTACATGATTTAGCGTAGTCTGCTTTTGTCACCAGGTTTGCAGAACATCTCTTAATCTGACTCGTATTTATAGCCTGTCCTTGAGTATGTCACTATATAGATAGATTGATAGATAGATAGATAGATAGAGATATAGAGATAGATAGATAGATGCACTCACACATAAACACAAACATTTGTTCACATGCATGCATATACAAACACACACACACACACACACACACACACACACACACACACACACACACACACATAATATTGACACATACACACACACACACACACACACACACATATATATATATATATATATATATATATATATATATATATATATATATATATATATACATATAAAGAGAGAGAGAACAAGGCAGGTGCATAAAAAGGAAGGATGCAAAAGTATACAAAATGGAAATTACACCTGTAGCTGTCTGTACATACACTGACTATATACCAATGGTATTTTCTCATTATATGCTTAAAATTCAGTCTCTGCATTTTAATAACAGACATAGCACAGTAAAGAAGCAAATTTCTTCATTTGAAACATGCTAGCAAATTATGAAATCTACAGAAATATGTTTAATTTTCATGAAATAGTACTACCCTATATTATAAAATGTTACGTGTAAGTATTTCAGTAAAGTATTATGAAATCCATTTAATTCTAGTGAGTGTTTAATACCAGTCTTTATGTTGACACTGTAGATAGGGAATGTTCTTCATGAGAAAGGTAAATGGTGACTACAGAATATGGCACTAAAAAGAGTACTTGGAAGAACCTCCCTGGGATTCATAAATGAATACTGCTGTGGAAGAAGTACATGATGCAATCTGGTATGTTTTTACAACTTAAGACATGGTTATCTGACTTACTCTCCACAGAATTATGCGTACTCTATGAGCACTGTACATTTAAGCTACGGTTTTGAAATCAATGGCTGACTAAAGTGGAAAAAGTAAAATGGGCAAGAGATGTGTCTGCTGCACAAGTAAAGAGGAAGACATTTTTCATGTGGTGGCTGAATGTTCAGTATATGATAAATTAAGGAAAAATCCCTAGACCTCTATGGAGTTAATTATAAAAGTGTTCTATATAGATCGGTACACTTCTATGGCATTAATCATGAAAGTGTTGTATAAGGTGGCAGTAAGGGAATGGTTAAGATTCTTTTTTTTTAGTTAAAGAATTATCCCTTAATATGATTGTAGCCACCATCAACGCCATATTGAAAACCAGAAGAAAAATCACTACTGACAATAAATATGTGAAATAACTTAGAAGTGCAGTATAGAATCATTGATGTATGTACTTGGATATTTTAACTTGGTGCTTTATGTAGACTGAAACAAACAAATAAACATGAAACTTGAAACTGATGGTTAGACTTGATCCTCAGATCCTGGAACTGTGCAGATCTTTTTTTTATCGTATTGTTTTTCTATACCTGTTTCTGAAATAAGACCCCCCCCACACACTGTGACACATTCTTTTCAGGCCCATCATCCAAGAAAGCATTAAGGTTTTCCTAGTCCTAGATCTATGACTGCCCCTGGCAGATGACATACATGCTCAGAGATGTGACAGCCTGTTATGACTTCCCGTGAGGAAATGAGCAATATTGTACACATTCCATGATAGCTATTACACAAATGTAGCTTGTCAGAGACATACTAATGCCACCCAACCCATATCTTCCACACTGTACACTTTTTTTTCTCCAGGAGACACCAACATTGCAGTAGGCCAGACCACCTTTTTCCCACAGAGTAGGTCAATGCGTTTTGGTCTGTTACTCCCAGCCTTCCTTTTTGGCTTTTCCAGTTACTATGTCATTATTCAAGAACTCACTTACTTCACAGTCAGGGCTTATCATCTCAGTATCAGGCATCTGACATTGTGTGACAGAGTCATTAAGCCTCCATGTCTCCATTATCCTCCCATATTCTCTAGCGCTTCCTGTTTATCTCACCATCACCATGGTTTCCTTATTTAGCTTTAGTTTACTTTACAATATTACCATTTGCATGACACTACTTTCCTCCCACTTTCTACACTAGCTTCTTGGCTTCCTTGATCTAATATATAGCTGTAGGCCTTCCTTGAATTGCTTAATCCCTTTACTGTTGAGATGTAGCTGATATCTGATGTATAACTTCTCATCCTCTAAAGTACTCTTCTATTTACTAGCAACCCCCAAATCCATACTCTCTACCCTAATTCCTCAGCTACTCATTTGTTAACTTAATCTTTCATTCTTTCCTCGATGTCCAGGCCCTTTGCATTGTTAATCCTTCTATTAATGTCAAAGAAATGCATATCTCAATACTAGTACATTTCCCTAATTTTTTCTGTTTTATATCAGTCATTATGAGTTCCTTCACATCATTTGTTTTCACATGGATTATCATATATGATCCCATCCTTTTGATACTAATATTGTTATTAACTGATCAACCTTTCCCAGCATTTTGGGATGTACCTTACAAGACAACTGCAACAGCTGGAAAGACCACAGAAGTACCTCACCAATAGGATCACTGGCCTCAAACAGATGCCCTATGCAGCTTGACTGAAGAAACTTCAGCTGTACTCAGTTGCATACTGCCTACTCTGAGGTGTTCTCTGCCTGACATGCAAGGCCATGTCCAACCCAGAATTGATGGACATGCTCCAGCTAAAGAAAACCTTATCCCCTCAAGCCACACACTCTAGGGATCTAAACCTCACCACAACAATAAATAGGACATGCTGGAGGGATAGATTCCTGTCCCAAAGACTTCCCATGCTTTGGAACAAGATTCCAGTCTACATTAGGCAGAGCTCCTTGCTAACACTCTTCAAGAAAAACCTTGACGAGTTGATGGTAAACAGAAAATTTACCCCAGCGATCACTTCAATGGCTCTGCTGGACAGAGCCACAGGGAACTAATCTAAGGGGGTGGCGAAAGCCAACACATTCTGACTATGCTTATAAATGCCTTTGGGCAGATAGCCTAGTACCTACCTATGAACCTATGAACCTATTAGTCCGGGAATGTCCTCATTCTCGCACAAGTTTTCCCAGTCTGATGCCCTTGTGTCAAAGTTTCTTCCACTAATGTTCCTCTTACCACCTGCATGTCTTTTCTGTCATCTACCTTACAGCATTCCCCCTAATTCTCAGTCCTTTCTGCTCTTCCTTCCCATGGCTACTCTCTTTCATTGCCCTATTCCCCTGCAGTGTCATTTACTCAGGCTGTAAACTCTTTGTCATTTTTTACCCTCAACACTTTTCTTCACTCATTTATTCTCTCCTTCTCCTCCTGGTTTCCTTCTCAAGCATCTTCTTTCCACCTTTCATCTCATTCTTATTCTTATCACATCCCCATGGAGGATCTACATCTTTTTGAATATAGACCCCTTGTAATCACTTTAACATTGTTTTTGCTCTACTGTGAGATCACAGTTGTGTGAGCCATCAGTCACTCAACATGTGTTTTCTCTTGTTCTCAATGTTGTGCAATTATGGACTGAGTGTATACAAATAACAGGATGTGGATGACCAAATTTCCCACATAGGATGGGGGGTGAGGGTAGTTGCAGGAGTAAAAAAAATGTTTTAGTGACTTTCCCAAATATTCCATGGGTGCACCTTCACAGAGTTTGCCAGAGGTGGTCTGTTTCTTGGCAGTCTGGTTTCTGGCTTTTGTAATGGATGTCATCTCCGAACATTTTTCTTATCATCTGCTTTTCATTCCTAATTCTGTTCCATAATTTTTCTTTTCCCCTGTAGCACCTTCACCTGCCACTCTTCTGCTCCAGAACATTCTTCACAGACCTCCATGCCAAGGAGAGAGCGCTACCTGTGACAGTCAGGCATGAGTGTCGAAGGCGGCAGGAGATTTGCATTGAATAGAGAGAGATGGTGGCAGTTGACACAACACCCCAACCCCATGTAGAAAATGGGGAAAAAAGGAGTTGATGATGATGATGATGATGATGAAAGGTCCAAAATCAGGGACACTTTTTAAATATTACTCTAATTCTTTAATAGAGCAACAGATTCTGCACAAAAATATATTTTCTGGACAATTAATGTGAAACTCTAATGCCTGGCATTATTGACTGTAATTCTCAGTGATTTACTAGAACATCAAAAATTTCATGAGGGACAAGACAAAATGTGAGGCAAATCAGACATATTCTTTGAAATTAGGGACAATTGAGAGGTATGCCTCCAATGAGATGTAAGACCTCTATTACTGTCTTTAAGTATGGTATATGAGCTTGGGCAAATACAGCAGATATTTCCTAGGACACTTGCAGTACCATGTAAATTGCCATGATATATTCATAAATAGAATGGAATAAAAAGTGACGCAAGTGAGCCTAGATGTGGAACCACCTACACTAACACATGGTGATAGAAGAAATGGAAGTAATTACTCAAGTACCCAAATGATCCAAATGAATCTAGCAAAGCACACTGTGTGTGTGTGTGTGTGTGTGTGTGTGTGTGTGTGTGTGTGTGTGTGTGTGTGTGTGTGTGTGTGTGTGTGTGTGCTTGTGTGTGTGTCTGTGCTAGCAAAGCACACTGTGTGTGTGTGTGTGTATGTGTGTGTGTGTGTGTGTGTGTGTGTGTGTGTGTGTGTGTGTATGTATGTGTGTGTGTGTGTGTGTGTGTGTGTGTGCACTGTGCATTGCAGACAGGATTATTAAGGATATCCATGCTTTTAACTGTAAGGTCTGAAAGAGGACCTATGGCTGGTTACCCAAGGATCAGCAACAGAAAGATAACAAAGGAATATTATATTATGATGTACACATAAAGATACATATCTCTTTCCCTATGAATTTCTGGTTCTCTAAAGCATATGTCACATTCATTATTAGTTAGTACTAGGCTAACTGCCTTTACAGACCATTTTAAGCCTAGCCAATTTCCCTATGTGAGTATTAAACCCTGCACTTTGGGTCTATAAGGCAAACACTTTAACCATTATGCCCACCCTTACACAGTGAAGCATTCTTAGCAGACAAAATAGTGACATTACAGATGTCATTACCATGAGGATGCCAACATTCTAGTAATCTACATGCTATAGTAGACTCAGCAACCACCATAGACTGTAAATCAGAAAGCTGCACAGGTTACACACTCCTTCCTGGTTAAGTGCTACAGAAATAAACATATGCATGAACAAATACAGGTCCTAATGATGGCACCTTTTTCCTTGCCACTGCCAGCACATCACCTTACACTATCACACACATCTGAATAACTGACACTGGGAGGTGTCTCCACAGGATATGCAATAATTCTAAGGAAGTAAAGTAACATTATCTGTGTAAATTACCACTAATGATGTGTATTTGCTATATCAAAAATGCAGCAAAAGAGAGCTATGTTTCTTGGCATTGATGTGTGTTGATTTTGCTTGATGGAGAAGGATGGAGGTGGTGAAGGATTAATTGATTCAAGATCTGTGTGAAGCAAGAGTTCAGTTCTGTATTGCACATCTTTCATGTCAGCAAAATGCATTCTCAGAAGACATTTCCAGCATCTTTTTTGTCATTGCCTGTCATGTAGATGTGCCTGCTAAAAAGAAAAATTTCAGTTAGAACACGTAAAAATCCTTAATAACAAACTTCTACACAGAGGCACAGAGTGCAGCTGCAGAAAGCAAATCAGTTTGAACACGTAACTGACCTTAATAACTAACTTGTACAAAAGGTTACACAGGGCATAGACTGAAGGTCTCCTGAAGCACAAGCGTTCTTTCAAATCTAATTTATTACTAAGTGAAAAATAACACCTGCCTTCACATAAAGATTCTTTTTTGCAACAGAATTTCTTGTTTACCCAGAAAAGCAGATTTTACCTCCTCATAACCCTTCCATGAAGTATTATCTTACTTAAAAAGAATAAAAGTGTAGGATTATTAATACAAATGGGCCTTTAAAATATAGTGCATACATACCTCTCAGTTGTCCCTGATTTTCAGAATGTCTTTGATTTTTGCTTAGTCTACCCCTAATTGTGTGATTTTTGTAAAATGGGGTTAATGTCATTAAATAATGATAGATATTATTACCATTGCGGGTTTCTCTATTTCAGAACATGCATTTCAATATAATTTATTTTCTCCTGCAGGTGGTGCAGTGATGTGTCAGTTAAGTGTTATTGCCAAAGTACTTTTGCTTTTCTTGTTTTGTGCTTGCCAGATGCACGCTTTTCCTCTGTTCACATGGATTTTCACCAGCTGCTTCAGCTTTCTGCCACATCCCAAAGATGTACCATTAGGTGTACTGGTAGTCCTGTAAATTCTTTATAGGTATGCAAGGTGTGTCTGTGAGTGCCTATGTGTATGACTCCTGCGATGGACTGACATCCAGTCCAGTACTGGTTGTATGCCTTACATTCAATGCTTCCCAGCATAGGGTCTGGATTTCCTGTGACCCTGAATAGGATAAGATATGCATCAGAGAATGAATGAATATTTTAGAACACAAGTCAGGTTTAAATAACAGTAATGCCTACAACATTGGCTACAATATAGTGAAGTATTGCTTTTTGGGTCTTTCAATGTATCAAAAAAAACTGAATAGTAATAGAGGTGAAGACATTCAAACATGCCTCCAGGTAACAAATTCTAGTCCTATTGTTCCTAACATCTTCTATATTTGCAACACCGCAGGCATAATTTGGAATCCATGGCACATTTTGGGACCTCTGACACATAAAGAAGCTGTAGAATGCCTGTAAATCTTTGGAAACTGTTTTCAGTTCTTCTGCAAGTCAGTGGCATACTCCATGAATGGCCACTAACTATGAGCCGCGGTAGTTGTCCCTTGTGCTTAATACTGATAGGAAATGAGCACTGACTACCTTTCATACAGCCTACATCATAAGTGCCACCGTTCCTCTGAAAACAAACTGCAATGCTTCCTACTTTGGTGGGAAAGATTACAATTGCAGGAAGCCTGGTCCACATGAATATGGAGCCAACATTTATGTTATATATCAAAATAGCAAGCCCTGGCCCAAGAACTATATGTTACTACCTTATAGCTGGTGTTATCAGTTAACAGATGTTTGACACCAGAAGCATTGATAGCTTACTAGTTCTTGTGCTAATTTAGTCAGTACAGCCTCATATGTCTGTCATCATCTTATGGGTTAGCAAAGCAGCAATTAAGCCACTAAAGTGATTTACAAGTTGCTGTATCTTATCTTACTATCACATATTTGTTGGAGTCCCTTAATACAGACTTGACATTTCTGAGGGGTTAGGACAGAAGAGATTTGGGGAGGGGGCACTCAAGCAGGCTAATTAAATTAACAGCATCCTTCTGTTGGGTATTTAAAGTAATGCCATGCAATACTGTTACCTGGTGCCAGACTAATAAACTATGCTTGCACAGTATCTTTGTTGTATGTATCAGTTTTCTAACTGGTTCGTATCACCAAAGCTGTAAATAGCTTCAGACATGGTAACTACACACTTGATCTCTGACCGATTCAACCAAAGAATCTTTGTTATTTCATTATCTAATGTATATAAAATCAGTAGCTTGTAGACAGACTACAGAATCAAGTACATTCAGGAAATGAAAAAAAAAATGCTTGTTTCGTGTTTTTTTATGTGTAGAACTCCTGTGGTTATCTCCAAGGCCAACGTTTTCTAAGATATAGTAGCTATACTTTCTTCCTTAGAAGACCCATAAAGCCCATGCAGAAAAGTAGATGGACATCAGGTAATATGCTCAAATTATGAGAACATCTTCAAAATATTATCTATGAATTAATAAATTCATATTATATTGCATTATATTTGCCTGATGGCAGAATGAGTGTGTGGACCTATTTAATTTACCTTTTACTCTAATTTAATTTAATAAAGCCGCGGTGGTGCAGCGGTAGCATTGTCGCCTCCCAGTAAGAGGTTCTCCCGTTTGATTCTTGGCTGGAGCACCTTCGGTGTGGAGTCTGCATGTCCTCCCCGCAGTCGAGTGGTGTTCAAAAGACACGAGTGAATGGGCATGCCTTTGTTGAAGGTTGGGCATCAGACTGGCACCTCAGCACCGTAAAAATCTATTGCCAATCATTAGTGGACCTGAGTTCTGTTGTGGCGACCCCTAACCGGGAAAAGAAGAAGAACAACTCTAATTTAATATTCTAGTTTTTCTTGATCCCTACTTTTCTCTTACCATTCTCCACTTATCCACTTATCCAATGCCCTCTTCAACAAATTCCTTCTCCACTACCCATTTTTGTAGTTAATTCTGTGAGTTCACAACTGTCTCTACGAAAAAAAAAAAATTTAGAGATCCAGTGAATAGTTAGTCCCTTCAATAAGCTGTGTGCTCTGTGGTGTCTAGAATGATACATTTACATCTCGCTGACATATTCTGTGACATGCTTGTGTCCACCCTGTCTCTTCTGGATTTTAGTGAGCTGCTCTGGTCTTTGGTGATATAACTTCCCTTTCATGCCATGTACCTTTCTGTCTGGTGGTATTCCTCTGGACTGCTTCCTTCTGGCCTCCAGAACCACACACTACTCAAAGTGTGGCCTAAGCAGGGCCAGGTAGACCAAAAAGATCACATCTTCTTCTCAGAATCTATTCTCTGAGGATACCTTTATCAGTTGGGGTGCTGCTGCTACTACCCACTCACTCTGTTCTTTAATCCAGACCAGATGTGGTCAATGCCCAATCCTTTTTCTGTTCAACTGCCATCAGTTCCACTTGCCTTAGTTTCCACTTGACAATAGGGCTGTTATGACCCAGGTGCAATATTTTCATCTATCTGCATTGAACCTCAGTTGCTACCTTGTTGACTTTTTTGTCAACCTTTACAAATTCCTCTTTAGATTTTTCTCCCTATCCCCAACTGCTGCACCTAATGCTGTCTCAATGGTGAGGAAGCTGACCATGTCCCCAGGACATGCCTGTTGTAAATACACAAATACACCCCAGGGCTTATCCCTGCAGTAGTCCACTAATTACTTCTAGAAGCTTCTGAATTAAGAAAATCCTACAGAAGCTGTACTGCCACATGCATAGCCTATGATGAAAGAAGGAGAACTCATAGTAAAAGAAGTATGAAGTCCACTAAGGAACATGGAGTCAGGGAAAGTGGCAGGCTTAGATGAAGTCATGGCACATATGGTCAAGATCTTGGGTGTATTAGAGAAGAAATGCTTCCTGGGGGTGCTCATTGTGGTATGAAGACAGAGACCTCTACCAGATGACTGCAGAATAACTATTTTTAGTGCCAGTGCACAACAACAAAAAAGAATATTTAGAACTGTGGGCAGTACAGAGATATCAAATTCCTGTTACACTTCATGAAAGTGTAAGACACGATGATTGAAATGCGAACATACAGAAAAGTAAATAGTAAGATGGGAGATGAGCACTTCAGAATCACACCAGGCTCCATTAACTGACCCAGTATTTGCAGTGAGACTAATAGCGGAGAAGAAGCTGGAGGTGAGGAAAGAGTCTAATTGGGCATGCTTAGATTTGCAGAAGGCATATGACTAAGTCACAAGAAAGCTTATTTCAGCAATTTTTAATGGTTTAATGTCCCAGAAGCATTGTTAGAATTACTGCAGGCTATATACAAGGACCTAATGACACAAGTACAAACATGTTCAGACTCACTAAAGGGATGCTGGTGGAAATGGATGTGCATAACAGATTAGAGCTTAGCCCACTGTTGTTCATGTTAGTTAAGGACTTCATAAGCAAATGGGCCAGAGGGCTCAGATCAATGTCTGCTGTAGGCAGATGATGTAGCATTACAAGCAGACTCTGAATAGCAACTTCAGTAAGGGTTAGGGTGCTGTGATGCAAAACTGAATCATGTAGGAAGAAACAATACAGACGACACAGGTCATAACAACAAATAAGAAGATAAGAAGTGAGACTAAATGTAAATAGTGGAAAAAGTTAACAGATTCAAATATTTATGAGATATGGTTGTGAAGAGAAGTCTGAATGAAGAGATGAAAGCTAGAATCAGGGATGCTGCTGCCAACTGGTACAAAGGGACAAGGATTGTGTGCGACAGAAGAGTTACAAAAGGGCTTAAAGGTAAGGTGTCCAAATCAGTTGTATAACCAGTACTTCTGTATGGCGCAGAAATCTGGGCAGGAAAGGCAGAGCATTTCAGGAAGCTTGAAGTGATGGAGGCAAAGTGCCTGAGACTGATAGTAGGATACACACTGTGGGACAGATGTAGAAATTCTGACATCAGAGTGAAAGCCAAATTTGCCCCATTTGCAGAGAAGGTGAAGGAGAACAGATTATGGTAGTTCAGTCACAATGTACAGGAAAGCAGAAAACAATTTGGGAAAATAGATTTTGAGACTTCAAGGAAGAAGGTAAGAGGAAACAAAGAGTCCCAGGCAAAAGATGGACAAATTGTGTGTGTGTGGGGAGGGGATATGACCTGCAATAGTCGGGCATGAGTGTCAAAAAAGATACTTGAGTGGCTCTAAATCAAGTGAGGTGACAACAGATGGCTTGATACCCTCCCCATATAAAATGGGGAAAACTAAAGGGTGATGATGATTAATATAAAAAGCCAGCAATCTACACACAGTCAGCATTCAGTAGATTTCCACAGAACAACTGCCCATACAAGTATGTCCACATTTACCTGTAGATATTTTAAAAAAAGTTTTAAATACAAAACTATTAATTTCGTTCCTTTCATGTTAGGAGGCTTACATTTTTAGCTGGTATCCAATACGCTTGTCCCTTCAAAAGAAATCCTTTTCACCTGAGAGCACTGAACTGCACATCCTCTGGATGCGAACCTGTATACTTTCATGCAGGTTTTTACCAGAATTCCAGACTGATCCTATTCTTCTGTCACTACCATTCTCCCAGTTTCTTCCCAATGGTTCATCCTGCTGTTTTCCTCTCATCCAGCCCTCCCAGTATTGCCATAGAGTACACATTTTTTCACAGTCCCCATCCCTTTCTCAACCCACCACACCCATAACCTTGCTTCCTTTTTTCTACACCTCTCCTCCATGATTTCCTACTACCACTGCACTATCGGTTTCTCCACTTCCCTACCTGCTGTATTTCCTACTTTATGGCCATGTTTTATTTCTAACCCCAGCAAATAAAAAAACCATGTAACTCCCATCATGTACCTGTACACTTTCTCAAATATTTTTCTCACATTCTGCCACAATATAATTGAATACTCACACTTCCAAATCATGTAAATTGCCTGCTGGTCCTTCTCAATATCTGCAATAATTTTCAGAGTTCCATAAATCCTCCTCCCTTATCCTTTGTGGTGTCCTCTAACACCCATGTAATAACCACAGCTGCAATTCATGCACCAGTCAAAGTGCTGTTTACTGATTTAATACTGCCCTCATCCTCTCAAACCTCCTCATTTGCCCATTTCATGACCTCATTAATCCATCCTTCCCACATGGATGCAGGTGTATTATTGTCTGCTTCATGCCCCCAACACTCTGTATTAAGCCACTTCACTCCACTAATGGGCTGACTATTCTATTCAAATTGCTCACATATTCTGCTCCTATTTATAATGCCAACAAAGCTGATTGCAGCATTGTAGAACAACCAGTCCCCTTCCCCAAGATCAACACGTTTCTTACTTACTTGAAAGGCTGACCTCTCCCCTCTTCCCCCTTAAGTTCTCCAGTTACCTTACTTTTTTCTTTCCAATATATTTATAATCCATATCTATCCTTAGAATCTGTCCTCCAGCAGTTTTCTTAAAGTATCATGCCTGCAACCCCAACCACAATCTCTCATCTAAGCTGCATCTTCACTTCACTGTTCATACTCTTTTCCACCCTCCTTGACTACTGACTCCTTGTCTGCTTCCCTCAGAACCTTTCATTCCATGTACCCCAACCCAAGTTTCTGTGTTTGCATCCTCCGCCAACTTCTGGGCCAAATTTATTGCTGCAGCACATCTTCTAAAGACCAAGAGGCTCCCTACTGAAATGTTGAGACATGCATCATCGCGGCTTGAAAGACACCCCCCAAAAAAAAAGAATGTAAATACATTACTCTTTTCTTTTAAAGTTGTTTCTTGCAGGGGAAAAACTCCCCAACCCCCCAGGTTGTGAAAGGCAAGCCCACCTTCCCCCAGAATGTATATCTATCTATCTATCTATCTATCTATCTATCTATCTATCTATCTATCTATCTATCTATCTATCTATCTATCCATCTATCTATCTATCTATCTATCTATCTATCTATCTATCTATCTATCTATCTATCTATCTATCTATCTATCTGTCTGTCTATCTGTATGTCTGTCTGTCTATCTGTCTATACAGATAGATAGGTACATATGAACTCCAAGATTGCCATATCTTGGAGAAAATGTAATATTCTGAGGAATGTCAATCTTGAACTTATTATATCTGGATTTTCTGTCAATCATTCTCCATGTTTGAGGTCTGAGAAATCCAAGTCCCAATATTTTAAACAGCTACTGACCAGCATGTCCAATCCCCCTGAAGTCTTTTCCTACCTCAGTCTTGTCCTTACAGATGAAAATGCCACACATTGTCTGTATGTGACTAATATTCTTGTCTTATGGCCACACAGGGACATGCCACAAAAGACATAAAACAATGCCAAAATCCTAAAACATGTGAATACATCTCTCTGAAGAATTCACTCTAGCGGACAACCTGTCCAGTAAGCCAATTATCTTCTTCCTCAAAACCTTCCAATTATTTTTTATTTATTTTATTTATTTATATTTGTTGACCGGGAGTGTCCGACTGGACGTAGGTCCATTTTCAGCGGAGGCCCGGGGAGAAAAGCTCCACAGTTAAAACAAACAGACAGTAGTTGCATTGGATTACATAACGATTAACAATTTACATAGCAATTACTTACAACATATTTACAGGTGAAGAACATAGTACATAATTCTAAGCCATTACCTTCTCAATTGACTGGCAAACCATTACTCCTTGATATTTATCCCCAATGCGTGCTCTTACAAAGTTGAGATTCCAAACAGCATGTTGCATATGCAATTCCTTATTGTACACTGCAGATGAAAAGCCTTTGGTGATTTTTATCCTGGTTCTCTCCAAGAAGAATATCTCTCTGTATGGCTGATTGCTTCACCACCAACTGCTGTACCCTAAATGACCCTACAGGTTCCTAACTAAAATGATAATCAAAGTAAAACCTCCCAGATACCAAGACAGGCTTGAAGCTATATCCCTAAAGGCTCTCTGTTACACTTCTGTGCACTGATGTATATCTGTTTTATGCTGTTAAGGACACAGCCCACCATGATCTCCTATGCCACCATGAAACAAATGGCTCAACATACATTCAAACTAAAGACTTGACTCTACATCAATAAATTAATAAGAAATGCTGAAGAGGCAAATTTATTTTACAACATTTAACCCATTTCTAGAATAACCTTCTATATACATAAAATAAAGTCATACCCATATTTTTTTAAGGCAAGCATTTATAATTGAATGGGCAGCTGTAATTCATCATGGGCCTGATTTGTTTTGCTGTCTTAGAGTCAGGAGGTGCCCTTTGACTTTGGGTATTGACAAGGGGATTATGGTCCATGGACTGACTGTCATGTAAACTCTATGAATCTGTGAATCAACTATGATATGGAGAACCAGTACTGAGTGCACTGTCTACCAATTTCACTACAACACATGAAGAAAAATATCCTGCATTTTAAGCTACACCTGTGGCTTATTCCAAACAATGATTAACAAAAAAAGAAAACTTTCTTCCTCAATCTGTCTATTCACTGGGATATCCTTCTACCACCCAAATTAATGTATTTTGAAACAAGAGGTCCATTTCCCCCATTCTGTGGTACGAATGTTCAGAACACTGCTGGCAGAATCACCTTGAATAAAGACCAAATAACTCTTTTTCCCTTTTCTCTCTCTTTATATATACATATATATATATATATATATATATATATATATATATATATATATATGGATTTATATTGATCTATGTCATAAGATGAACTTTTCAGAAAGTCGAACTTTATATGGTCAAGACCATATGGCCAACTTTCCGAAAGAACAAGAGAAAACAACAAAAAATATTTTTTTGCAGGTGGCAAGCCCCCCTATACTGCTACATCCCCTACATATTATATATACCAACTTTGGAATCACACAACAATGGGGAAATGGGGAAATGGGGAAATTCCCCAATACCCACTGTACCGTGATCTCCATACAATAGCTTCAACTTTTCAGAAATTTGATCATATAGGGGACCAATATATATATATATATATATATATATATATATATATATATATATATATATATATATATATATAGGCCTACTACTGGAGATCAAAATTACACTATTTCAAAATCCAGTAGTAGATGCTCACTAATGCGAAAGTGCACTTCACCGAAAGTGCATGTTCGGGAACACCACTAGAACGAATGGGCAATGTCCTCCACTGTAGTGCGGTAGTCACGGATGTTAGGGTTAGGGCTTGGGTTAAGGATAGTGGATAGCCCTATCCACTATCCTTAACCCAAGCCCTAACCATAAGGTCCGTGACTACCGCACCACAGTGGAGGACATAGGTTCATGACTACTGCACCATGGAGGACATACAGTTTCCTCCACTGTGATGCGATAGGCATGGACCTTAGGGTTAGGGCTTGGGTTAAGGATAGTGGATAGCCCTACTAGTTATCCATTATCCTTAACCCAAGCCCTAACCCTAAGGTCCGTAACCATTCGCTCAAGTGGTGTTCGCGAAATTACACTTTCGATGAAGTGCACTTTCGTGTTAGTGGGCGTCTAATACTGGATTTCGAAATAGTGTAATTTCGATCTTCGCTAGTAGACCCATATTATATATATATATATATATATATATATATATATATATATATATATATATATATGTTGCATTTAGGCATATTTTCAACTCTCCTGTCTCTCCATCAGTCCTTCCCATTCCCAGACCACAACATTTTGTTAATATTCTGAGCCCTGGTCTTTTACTCTTCCTAAGCTGGAATCATGTTTTTGCATTTCTGAAGCCAAGCATGATCTGCAGTGAATGCTGTAATCCATTTTGTGAATCTCTTGGTTCAATGTTTTTCAAAGGGTTTTCATAGGATAATAGTTATGTACTAGGCTAATGGCCCTGGTGCCTTTACAAGCCTAGCCCATAGGATTACCCTGGCATCATGCCACCCGACCTTAGTTCCCAGTGCCTCTGTCGAGCAGAGCCACTGGAGTGATCCCTGGGGTGAATTTTCTATTTTCCATCCACTCATCAAGATTTCTCTTGAAGAGGGCCAGTGAGGTGCTCTGTTTGACATGTATGGGAAGTCTATTCCATAGCATGAGCAGTCTCTGGGTTATGAACCTGCCTCTCCAACATGTTCTTTTGATTATGGTAATGAGGTTGAGGTCTCTGGAGCATGTGGTGAGGAGGGATTTGGATTTCTTTAGATGTAGGATTTCTAACAGAGCTGGGTCAGCAAGGCTTTTTAAGTCAAACAGAGATTGCCTCTAAGTAGGTGATATAAGACAGAGAATAGTTGGAGTTTTCTGAGTCTGTCCATATACGGCAAGTGTTTAAGGCCTAGGATCCTCTTTGTGAGGAACTTTTGTGGCCTCTCCAGTTGTTGCAGGTGTCTAGTGAGGTACATGCAACAACTGGAGAGGCCAGTTGTTGCAGGTGTCTAGTGAGGTACATGCCAAATGGGACATTGTACTCGATGATTGGCTTAATGAGGGAAGAGTAGAGGGAGACAATGACCTCTTTCTTCCTGGATGAAAAACCCTTAGTAATGAGATGTGCCACATAGAAGGACTTTCTGACCACAGTGGCAATGTGGTGGCCAAAAGAGAGGTTGTTGTCAACCTGTGTTTGCAGATCTCTTATAATGTCTTCTGTGTTCAGTGGGCTACCATTGATGTGGTAATTCATGGGAACCAGGTTTTTCCCAAAGGGGATGAAGACACATTTTTTGGCATTGAGCTTAAAGCCATGTTTCTGACACCAGTCGTTGGTCTCAGTGAGGCCTTTCTGTAAGATGTCAACATCACTTGGGGCATTAATAACAGCTCTCAACCGTCAATCGTCTGCGAACTTTGTCAGACAGAGTCCCTTCATGTTGGCCTGGACTTCAGAAAAGTAGATACCAAACAGGAGATGACCCAGGACCAAACCCTGTGGGACTCCACTCATGACTGGTCAGCAGTCTGACTTGGAGTCAGCTATTTTCACACTGTGGGTTCTATCTGTGAGCCAGTTTGCAACCCACCTAGTGATATAGTGGTTGATGCCTAGCTTAGTGAGGTTTTCTATGATTCCTGAGTGGGGAATGGTATCAAAGGCCTTGGCCAGATGAAGGTAGGCTGTATGAACCACCTTGCTTTCATCCACAGCTCTGGTGACTGACTCAAAGAAGTTGACCAGGTTGAGCAGGCATGATCTACCTTTCACAAAACCAAACTGTGTGGTATCCAGAGTTTGGAGATTCCTTATATCCTTGTTTATTAGGTCTATGATGATGCATTCCATAGCTTTGCATATCAGACTAGGCTAATGGGGAGATAGTTCCCAGGGTCTGTAGTCACTCCTCCTTTGTGGAGAGAGATGACTGTAGCAGTGCGCTATTCAGTAGGGACAAAGCCTGAGGTGAGGCGGTGATTGAACAGGGCACACAGGTGAGGTTCTAGTTCACTCTGTAGTTCATGTAGAACACAGCCAGAGATATTGTTAAGTCCCATAGAAGCTATATTCTTGTCCTTGGACAGTGCTGTTTTAACCTGTGCAGCAGTAATAATGGTTTCTGGCAATCTACTGATGTTGTGATTGGTCCTTTGGGGGGAGAGAAGGGTAAAGTTGGCACTGAATCTGTCTGCCAGTATATTGGCAATATCTGTTGGCTCGGTATAGGAGGTATCATTGTGCAGTAGGTCAGAACAAATCTGGGTATTGCCATGGAGATTCTTTACATAACTATATAAGGCCTTTTGGTTGTCTTTACTATCTGCTGCAATTTTGTTTTCATAGCTAGCTATAGAGGATTTGATGAGGGATCTCAACTTTTTGTTGAGGCTGATAAGGGAGTTTTTCTTGGGACTTCACCTTATTCCGCATCAGTTTCCTCCTTCTGTTGTAGAGTTTGTTTATGGCAGGGGACCACCAGATTGGCTTCCTTTTTTTGGAGGAGAGCATCTTGGCTCTATTGGGTATGGTAAGATCCATACATTTGTGTACATGTTTGTACAGTGCATTGGTGTATGATTTGGCTGTCATGCAACTATTCTCCATTTGCATGGGTGCCGTCAAGTTAGCCACCTCTGTTTTTAGGAGCCCAAAGTTAGCTTCAGAGCACATTCAAAACTCATTCATAGCTCAACAAATGTTAGGACATTTTTTGGTTTGACCATGCATTGTACTTATCTGCAGAAACCCATCTCATTTGCAGTATTCAGTATTTGACCTTAAAGAAAAAACTTAGCAGATACCTTTTTTCCCAGTGACTTTATAGAAGTAAGATTTGTCAATTGTCAAGCAGGCTAGAGATATTTTTTTTCATTATGAATGACTTATTTGAATCTGCAGTTTGTCATGATTTTTACAGCGAGGTCATAATCTATTTACAGTTTCTGTTCTTAGGCAGTTTCTAAAAACCTGATGTTGAAAGCTTGGAGTATTAATGTAGGAAATATCAAGAATAGTAAGCCTATGTTTCATTTTTCAAATGTAATCAGATACTCTAGATATGACACTGTTTGGTAACACATTACTGTCAGTGTGGCATTTACATATCCTTGTGTAATGGAGTCATAAGGGAGAGCAGTTACAGCTTGTCTGATAGATACAGCATATCACCAAGATGCAATACCTAGTTGGGAGGAGTGACTTGGTAAATCTTGTCTGTATTTCATGAATCCACCTCAGTCTAGATGTGATTGCCTCTGGCTCTTGGCTTTCAGTACTAGATGTAGGCCTTCTTCAGGGATTAGTTTGTCCTGGAACCTGGACATAAATGCTCATTTTTAACAAAAGAAAATGACCCGGACCACTAATGTGATGTTTTTTTTTCCTCACAGTAGTATCTGGGAAGTGTCTTCTCAAACTCTGCAATTTTGGTAAACTCTGTAGATGAAAGATTGCAAGCAAGTCATATAGAAACTTACCACTCAACTGTCCAGAATTTCACAGCATGTCCAGATTTTTGCCTCACATTTTTGGTCTGCTTCTCACAAAATATGTAGTTTTCTGGAAAATTTTGAGGATTGAAGTTACTAAATAATGACAGGTATTTGAATTTCAGACTTTATATTTATTTATTTATTTGACATTTGTTGACCAGGCTAATCCATCTGAGCTTATTCCCTTTTTCAGTGGCGGCCCGGGGAGAAAAGCTCCACAGTCTAAAGTATGCAATTAAAAAAAATTTCACAGTACTTGTTAAGCAAGTAAAAAGAAGATAACATACAAGTAACAGATTCTCAGTGCAGGTTATGTCAGTGAAGAGAGGATAACAAACAAGTAGTAAATTGTCAGTACAGGTTATGCAAGTAAACATATAATAAACACAAAAAGTTTATATAAGATTAGGATTAAGTAGATGCCAATTGCTGTACAAGTCAGGGAAATTCAGGAAACGAGGCATTTCATATAGGTGGAGAGTGTACAGGAGGTGGGAAAGAACATAGTGGCAAGAATGCAGACAAAATGTATATATATAGGTCTGGAAGGGTAGTAATGGTATTAAGACTGGTAAGTTACAGAGAGAGTGAAACAAGAGGGTGGGGTGGAAGGAAGAAAGGTGGTAGTATCAGAATCATAGGGGGCAAAAATATGGAGGGGTGTGGAGAGCAGTAGTTGAATGTCATCATTGAATGTGGGAAGCTAGACAGGATAGCAAAATAGTGGGAGAAGAGGTTGGAAGAAAGGTGATGGGGGGGAGAAACATAATGTATGAAAGAGGAAAGATTTCAAGTGGGATGATTGCTGTGACACCTCAGGGTGCTGTTAAGGTAATTTCTGAGAGTTGTCTTGAAGGCTAGCATGTGGGTAGTATTTCTGAGGGCCATGGGAAGCTTGTTCCATGACAGAGTTGGATAGTAACTGTAGAGGTTTTGTCCTAAAGATTTTTTTGGTTTATGAATCTGTAGAAGGATTTGGTCAGAGCTTTTGAGGGAGTGAGGCGGGTTATAGAGGGAGACAAGAGAGGAAAGACTAGGGCAGGAGGAGGGCTTGTTTATGATGGTGTGGATATTGAGAAGTTGCGTATATAAGAGTTGGTTAGGAAACTCTAACCACCTGAGATTACGGAGCACTAGACCATGGTGTGATTTTGGTGGTAAGCTGGCTGCAAATCTGGCCACTTTGTTGTATGTGGTTTCAAGTTTGCATTGTAGAGAGGACTGTAAGTTAGTAAGGATTTGAGAGCAGTAGAAGAGGTTGGGGAGAAGATAAGCCTGGGTAAGTGAGATTATGGAGTTGGGGTTAAGGAATTTTTTGTTCCAATAAAGTAGGCCAAGATTTTAGTGAGTTTTCTTTATACTGTGGTGTACATGGAGGTCAAATTTAAGTTGGCCATCAATAGTTACTCCTAGGATGTTAGTGCAGAGCTCTTATAAGATAGTAGTGTTGTTAAGGGAAGAGATGGTGAAAGAGGATTTAAGGTGGTGGGGAGATTTAGGTAGGAATAGGAGGAGTTTTGTCTTTTTAGGGTTTAGAATGAATTGATTGTTAGTAAGCCAAATTTTGGTGAGGTTGAAGGAGGTTTCCTTCGTCAGAAAATGCATTTTATATATCCTCAAAAATGCATTTTAATGCAAAACCTGTTACTCTAGCCACATTCTAAGTTTTTAAGAGCAGTATTTAAAATTTTCCCCCAGTTTTGGGCCTTTGCCCCTTATTTTTGGCTTTATCCAGATTTCTTGTGCTAAGAAATTGAGAGGTCTGTATAGACAACATACTGTATATAGATCAGCTTTAGTGGGAAATGAGGGAAATATTTTCAGTGTGAACAGAGAAACTGCCAGTATACTGAAGACTGTCAGGAGAGTCTGTATTATGTGTTACCTCAGGTAGCCAAATACAGGCCAGAAGTCAGTAGAACCTCGTAGTACATGATGTTTAAGTGACTTGTTTAGACCTGCATAGAAAGTTAAAGAGAAAAAAATCTATAAGATTTAGGATTTTTGCTTGGAAATGTTTACATAGACATTTTTATACTCCAAGTAGACTCCAGAGAATTTTTCCTCAGGTAGATAGCAAATGTTGGAGGTATGACGGGGAGGAAAGATATAATTGGGAACATATTTTCTTTGAGTGCAGTGCATTGGTGGACTTTAAGGATTCTCCATGGGATGCACTGTCAGAGATGCTGGGTGGGCAGATTGGTGTGATGAGGGAGATGATTTTTCTGATCTATGATACAGAATCGAAATTGCCTAGACATGGTAAGGCCTTGCTGTTAATAATTATGGTGGCTGCTAAAAGAGGAATTACTAAAAAATGGAAATCAAAATCTAAACCAATTATATTAGAAGTAGTGAATATAGTAACAGAGATAAAACAACTGGAATTGAGATCTTCAGAAAAAGGTAGGAGCAAACTACATAGGAAAAAATGGAATTGTGGGAACAATACATACAGGGGAGGAATGAGGTTTAAAAGAAGGCAGGACTTAAATGAGCTATGAAATTTTGACAATGTGAGGTAGTGCCAGCTATGCCAGGAGAATTAGGGCAGTGGATGTGTAACATTTGCTAGCATAGTTAGCTGGAGTTTTGTAAAGAATTATATGTCATTTGTATATCAAGCTGACGTACAGGTTCTTGTGTTGAAAATGTATTTGTAAAGCTGCTTGTGTTATTAACTAAGTGGGAAGCAGTCATTTTTTGGATTGATCAGGAAAATATAGTGAGATTAGTTAAGTATTAAGCAACCAAAAACAATAACAGCAGCAAAGATTAATGGTCCAGCCCGAAAAAAAGTAATGTGGAATTTTTAGATGTGAAGATTCTTAAAGATGTGAATGGGAGTATAGATACAAGGGTATTTAGGAAAAGCTGTCATAGAAACACATATCTTCACCAGCAGAGTATGCACCCAACACATATCTTTAAGAATGTTATAAAAGGACAACGGCTACGAGCATCTAGATTAAATGCAAAAGAGGAAGGCTTTATATGAACCTGATAATTTGAAAGCTAGGTTTATAGAGAGGGGTTGCAGGGAAAATGAAGTTAATGAGGTGCTGGCAACTATATCATCTTTAAGATTGGGAAAAGGGAAACCATATTTTTCAGAACAGACCTCTATGAGAGAGGACAGAAAATATACTGCAGACACCTTGAAAATCCCTATCACTTATTCCAGTAATGTTAGAATGGTACAAGAAGTCTTTAAGAGAAATTGGCATGTCTTGTGTACAGACCCACAAATCAAGTCGATTGTGGGTCCAACTTCTAGGTTTATGTTTAAAAACAATAAATCATTAAAGAGAATGTTATGTTTTTCCAAGTCAGAGGTCTCACCTGCCATAGTCAATATAGGCATCCTTCCTTGTAACAGATGTAATTTTTGCAGTTATTTGAATACCACTAGTAGTTTTATGCATCCATGCATGCATAAGCATTTAAATTTTAATGTATATGCCAATTGCAATTCATTACATGTGGTGTATTTAGCTTATTCCGAGGTATGCATGGCCTTCTATATCGGCAAGACTGATAGAAGGCTTAGAGACAGCATAATTGAACATTTGTATAATATAAGGAATGCTATTAATACTAATGCGCTCGCTAGACATGTGATGGAGTTTGGCCCTCCACACTCTTTTAAGTTTGTGGCCATAGACATTATTCATCCTAGTGAATGTGGGAGGATGTCAGGATCAGGACAGAATATAGCAAGCTGAGATGGATCATTAGTATGAGAGCTGTTAGAGGGAAAGGCCTGAATGACAAAATATCTATTAAACCAGTACTACAGACAAGGCAGATTTCTAGATGACAATTCAGATCTTCCTATACTTCTGCATATGAACATACATTTAAATTTTATATAAACTATGTTTAGATGTATTTAGCTTATAATATATATTTTAGTAGTGATGATTCATATACAGTATATATATTCTTTGTTTTGCATTTGTGACTAGCTTTAGGACATGGTGCTTTATTATGATTTTAAGTATCTAATGGGTTGACTGCTTGCTTTTTGTTATTGGCTGGCTGTCTTTTAAATATGGTGCCTTTATTGTTTAAATTTGTATGATGAAGCAGCTTGTTTGGCTGTGAAAGCACTCACAATAAAATACTTTTATGTGTATATTACTTGCTGTGGTCTGGTTCACAACCATTTTTTCCTTGATATTAGTTAAGTATTGTTTTTCTGCATCTGTGTGACTCTTTCCATCACTGTTATTTTTAATATTACCTGTGAGTGAAACTCTGGTGTTTATTCTAAATAAATATTTAGCATTTTCATGTTCTTTTATTATTTATTATTAAATATATTTAAACTTTTCATTGTGGCTGGTCTTTTAGAGAATATATTAAACTTTGAGAGTACTTATATTTATTTGGTTACACTGTGGCCCCTCCTGAAAGCCTTGCTGTATTGGTCAAACACTACCATTTGCATTAGTATTAATTTTACTCAGTATAATTTGGTACCCTTGTAACAGCCTTGGAGTAGCTGGCTTTGGAGTGTTCTGATGGAAGTAACTACCTTATAGCCTGGGCAAAAGGAGCATAGCTGGTAAGTCTGTGGCAGCCTTTCCTAAGTGTGTGTGTGTGTGTGTGTGTGTGTGTGTGTGTGTGTGTGTGTGTGTGTGTGTGTGTGTGTGTGTGTGAGTGAAAATCAAATCTCAAATACTGTGTGTGTCAGCTACTTGAAGCAGGAACACAGAGCACTGGTTTCACAGAGAGGGTGGTGGAGGACTTAGCTTGGAACACTCAGCTGAGGACTCAACTCTACAGCTGTGTCAATGGGAAGTCTTATTTGGGGCCTGAATAGAGTGAGGGAAACCCAGCCCCAGAATGGGAATATGTTCTCTGTGTGCTCTTAAGGGAAATTGTGCTTGGTGCAGAGAGCTGTATCTGAAAATACTGTGTGTAACTATTCTGTTCCAAATGAACATCCCTCACCTGTGTCCATGGTGAGGATTGAGAATCCTTGATCACTGGCCCAGAGGAGGGATGTCACAGTAATGTTTGACTGAAAATGGTTGGGTGGATTATATTTGATGCACAGTGTTTGCAATCGGGAGTGTGTCAGTATGATTTGTGATGTAAAATGCTTGCAACTAGGATTGTGTCGGTGTGGTTTGTTTTCATTTATATAAATGTATGATTGCTTATGTCCTAAGTGATGATTTAATAAGGATGTTTTTTGTTTAAAAAAGGGGCAGGAATTGAATAATTTATGTAATGTTGCTTAGGTTATATGATATATAGCAATATATGTGAAGCATAAGGTTAGTTAATTTTAACTTGTTAATACAGTTTGTTTACTTTTATGTAAACTTGCCTATGTCACAAGTGATAATTTAATAAAGGTGTTAAAAAAGAGAATGAATCAAATTCAAGCCTGCTGGGTGTGGCTTAGTCAAAGTATTACTAGTTATATTGACAGATATGAGTCTGTAAATGCATTTGTGACAATACTGATAAACAGCTATGCTATGACAAATTTTCTATCCTGTTTTTCTGTAAAGAAATATAAAGTAATAAAATAAAAATACATAGCTGCTTCATGGTTTGTCAGGCTTCTTACTAGAAAGGTTTGCATTTTAGCTACTATCAGACAGCTGAGAAGTTTGGACTAGCTACCCTGTACAGAGGGCGAAAAGCAAAATGTGTTTTCAGATTCAGGACAGTCCAGGTAAGAAAAGGCATTTGATATTTGTTAAAGAGATGGGCTAAAGGCTAATTATAGCAAAGACTTCTGCCCCTTTTGAGGTTATCAGCAGCTTGTCTTCAGAGAGATAACAGTAGATTAGCTACTGTCGGAGACTGTGCTTCTGATAACAGTGTTGGAAAGTTCATATCTGAAAACATGTTTGCACTGAAACAAGCATGCAAGATGTCTCTAGAATGTTAGACCCTGGGGGAATACATCTCTTTGTTTTTAAATTCACATACCAGAAATGATCTTCTGTCATCAGCAGTCTTAAAAATATGTATTACTTTAATCACTTCTACTGGTGAAGCTTGACCTTAACTTTGGAATTGACAGAGGCCAAGACCCTGCTTAAGATTCCAGTGGCCAGCATACTTTATATATGTACAAATGCTGAATACTCTTTCTTTCCTTTTCTTTCTTTCTTTGATTCTCTTTTTCTTTCTTTCCGTCCCTCACAATCTTTTTTCTTCATGCAGCCATTTTAATTAGCAAACTTCTAATAAAGGTGAGAATCAAACCCTGTACCTTGTGCCTGTAAGGTAAACACCTTAACAATTATACCAGCCCAGTAATCTTTTGTTTATTTCCATCATACATGCAACATGCCATTCTAATCCCTAACATTCCAGTCTTTTATTCCAGATTGCCCAGTTCTGTTACATAGATATCTGTATTTTCATCTCTATTCTGATTTATTTTATGGAATCTCTATTATTTTGTAATTATTCATGATCATGATTATGAGCTTAAATGATTTTGCAAAATTTTTATAATACCCTCCCTCCTGTCCTTCAAAACCATTTTGTAAGATTTTCTAGCCAAAAGCTGTCCTGTTCTTAATTAACACCAGGATGAATTATATTGCTAAATATGGACAAATACCTAGTCATACCTTACACCTCCTTACTCTCCCTTCTTCACTCACTTACTTACTTCTATCAATTTCTCTCCCATGCCTTTCTCTCTAAATATACCATAATCCTGCTTTTCTCTCACTTTGTATTGCCACCCTGTTTGTATTATACTAACTTCCTGCACTTAAAAATATTATCACCCCCTATAACAATCCTAGACCACTTCGATCCTCTAAAAAACTACTAATTCAGACTAGCAAAATTAATAACACAGCTGGTGACTCTCTCTTTGCAAACTCTGTAAGTAGACCCTGGAACACTCTTCCAGCTGATATTACCTTACTTTCTACCTTAGGTCAATTTAAAACTAGACTCAAACAACATTTGGCACTTAACTGGCTATGTCAATGTATCAAGCCTGGCTAACTCTCTCTAGAATGTGCAAAAATCTGTTAACCAGCTTACTGTGTAATTTAATTTAATCCTGACTTACGCTCGGGATTAACTCTAACCTGTGGAACTTGTTTAACTTGCTTACTTATGTAATCACTGTAAATAGTCTGTAATATGTAATGCTGGTATTATGTAATGCTTTATCTGCTTACCCTTGGAGCTTTTCTCCACGGGCCTCCGCTGAAAATGGACATGCATCCAGTCGGACTATCCCGGTCAACAAATGTAAAATAAAATAAAATAAAAAAAAATAAACTTACTTTTAATTTATCTGTAAATGGGTTAACATTTCTCTAACTGTTAAACCATTGTCATTTAACTTGTATCTACTCAATCAATGTTTTCATATTATGTCTAATTTGGTTTTATTATTTAAACTGTGTTTGTTTTTTGTATTATTTCTAAAGACTGTAAAATTATTATTCTTAAAAAATGTTTTGTAATACTTTGGAGCTTTTCTTCCTAGGCCTCCACTGAAAATGGGCTCCTACCAAATTGATTTTCCTGGAAATAAAATGTCACAGCATAAACAAACAAACAAACAACCAAGCAAACAAACAAACAAACAAATGAATAAATGAATAAATAATCACATCAAACTATTTTGTTTTGGGTCTGGTGAAACTACTCAACAACCTATGTGTATCTGTTGAGCAGCTTCAAAACATGTTTAACATATTTACTCATTCTGATATACCAATCAACAATCAATACAAAATAAAACTATAAATTCAATGAATAATGCTGTTACAACACTTATTTTACTAGATGCATATGTATTTATACACTTATTTCCTTTTAAAAAGAATTAGTGCAAACAATTGAACAAACATCTGATCTTGAAAAGAGAGCAAGCATTATAAACAAAAATTGCATCAATATACAATAACTAGTATATACATCTGAGTTAGTATATATAAAAAAATATATATATTTAGTTTTCCATTCTTGACAGGACAATCAATCACCAACTTACTTACCTCAAATTTTAGTCGCTTCTTGTGATGCCATCCAGTCAGTTCAATATTCAGAGTTCTTAAACATTACTACAATTAATTTTCAAATGTCTACTTATACACATTCCAGCATAACCATCTTGCCACATGTTTCTCCCACATTTTTAATATAAATCTCCCTGTTTTCAGTTCATTCATAATTTTAATCAAATCTTTTACCATTGAAGGTATCCTCAGTTTCAATTTTTTGTGTTTGCAACCCCTAATGAAAAACATTGTTTATTCTGATTTAGTGCACTACTCCTAACAACATAAAATATTTTTTCAGTTTTATCTCCTTTCACAAAACAGTTGCCAGTAAACTTTCTTACTCTTTCTTAGAAGTAGATAAATTTGTAAGAGACTAAAATATCTGGGCCCATATCCCTAATTCCTCTTCAACACACCTCCAACATTAGGAATCCACTGTCATAAACATCTTCCTTGTCTTTGTGACATATATATTTGCATAAGTACTTTCAAGCCAGTATTACAATCCTTTATGATTTTGTGGCATATCTTGCTAACAGACAAATACATTTCCACATAGACACATCTACTTCTGTCTCTAGTGATGTGCTCCAAACTTAGTTTTTTCACTACCTTCTTATTTAAATTTTTGAGTGCCTCACATGGCTTACTAAGTAATCTTTTTATCATTGGACTTAAATGATTTGCCTTATATAGAAGAAAAAAGCACCACCGATGGAGTACTTTTCAAGAAGTCCATTAGACCAGCATGTCTAGCTGTGTAAGTAACTCATCATGCTCCATCTATAAAAAAATGTAAACTACACTTCTGTTTTACTTTTGCCCAAGTATCCCATTTATCATCCCATCTCACACTGGTATGAATAAATCAGCCTCATTCTCCCATCCCGTCAGTGTTTTAACCCTATCTCCTCTCAGGTACCCATATTACTGCTATTAGTGGGAATTAAATAAGTCAACCAAGGCTTGATGCTGCACTCTTGGATAAGTAATGCAACATTATCATAGCTTCCTTCAGAATATATGTTATTCCCTGTCTTCATATCTATTACATCTAAAACTTGCACCTGTCATACCTGTTCTCATTTTCTGAAATTAACTTCAATATCTGTTTCCATTTAGTTTCATTCATAGACAGATAAGTACATTCTTTTCAGTTTACTTCCTCATGACATAACTCTAGATCTGCATATTACTGCCTCCCCCATCCTTTAAAAGGTTATCTTATTCCTAACAAAACCATTTATCAGACTTCTAGTTGATCTCAACAAATCAAGAAGAATATAAGTAGGAAAAAATCATATTCACATTTTAATCTTCTCTTCAAGCCTCTTTATATCTTACTGATAGAACTATTCAACGTATTTAGCAACCAAGTTCATAAATACTTAATATACACTTCATGCCACAAGGATTCATACTATCTTCTCAAGGTAGGAGATGGGATAAAATTAATTCTCATTTGCTCTTGTTTTTATTTTCAGAACATATTCAGAATGAAGCACCAATAACCAAAAACCTAAGCGCGAAGTGCAGGGTCAACAAATAAACTACCCGAGAGAGTTTGGCACTTTTAATAAATCTAAGATAAAATAAAAACAAGATACAGTAATAGAAACAAGGTACAGTGAGAGCTTTCATCCCTGCCATCAATGGGACTTCATCAGAAAACACAGTTAAAAGGGAACACCTCCTAATCTACCTAAAAACAGATAATGTGACCTTAAAATGCAATCATTAATAAAACTTATATTCACCATGCTGTAAAAATTAAAATACTTAATATTTTCCAAAGGCTATTTTCATTAATATAAAAAAGCCATAGTTATATTACACCTGCTTTGCATTTAAGAACTGGTTGCAGGGGAATACATTTATTCAAACCCAGTAATTTAGTAGCATTCAATTTTAACTGCCATAACATCTCCCTGCATTCTAATTTATTATGCCAGTCTCCACCCTGTGGGTTAACTTCCACCTTTTCTAAAATCCAAAGCCCAAATCAAACTTGTTGCAAGTTTCATTACAAATAGTGTGCTTGAATAGTGAGTTTTTTTCTTAAAGTCATAGAGGTGTTCATATATTCTCTTATAGAAACATGTCTCAGTTTTGCCTATATAAAATCCAGAACATTTTAGACATTTAGCAATGTGTACAACTCTCTTAGTGCAACAGTTACCCCTGTGTAGCTGTAGTACAGAATTCAAAGTGTTGTCTAAAACAATAGTAATTCCCTCAAAAATATACCTGCACTGTTTGCAATGACCATATTCTTTTGTACCAAGTGCTGTATTATCAAGTTTTTCAAAATAAGGGAATGCAAAAATGGCTTTAGAATTGTGGGCAGTCTTATAAGTGAACTGGGGGCTCTCTCCAAATAACTTAGAAATTGTGAGACATCCACTGAAGACATTCCAATTTTTAACAACAATGTCACTAACTTCCCCAGTACAGGCATTAAACTGAATAATTATAGCTCTTTCAAAATGCTTTACAGAGTTAGTTTCATCAGTATTAGTAGGTTCAATTCCTAACCTGAAAAGGGGCTTGTATTTTGTACCCCACTCCTCTTTTACCTCATTAATAATATCTCTTACCAGTTTTACTGGATAATTCTTGTCAATAAACAGCTTGGATATTTTTTCCAATTCTTCTATAATATCATCCCTTTTTGAAGTCATCCTCACTGCTCTAACACATTGCCCTTTCACAAGATTTCTCTTCTGAAAAAAGGGGGGAGTTGGTGAAATGTAAATAACAGTTACTAAATGTGGGTTTCCTATAAACTTGTGACTTAAAGCCTTTATCAGTTTTAGTGATCAAAGTGTCCAAATATTTTATACTCATCACTAATATGGGAGGTGAACTTTAAAAATATTGTTGTTTCATTTAAATATTTAATAAAATCATCAACACAGGAGTTGGACCCTTCCCACAATATAAAAATGTCATCAAGAAAATGCAAATGCAATGTAATATGTTGTTTGAATTCACAATTAAAAACAAACTTCCTCTTCCATGTCACCATAACCAGGTTGGTGTAAATGGGTACAAGCTGCACCCATTCCTACACCTCTCACTTGTTTAAATAGTTACCCTTCAAAACACACATAGTTGCTATAAAACACTAAAGCTGTTAAGTCTAAAATTACATAATTTTTTTCTGATGACAAAAATTTGTAGTTGTTCAAACTTTCCAGAAAAGCTCCAAGCCTTTCTCATAAGGTATTGATGAAAAAAAGGTCAATAACATTAATAGTGAGGAAGCTCAACCCTCTGTTCCAATATTCTTGCTTTAAGCGGCCCTGGAAATCCTTAGAATCTTTCACCAATTATGGTGTTACTTCATAGATAGGTTTTAACCATTTGTCAATTAAAATGGCTATGGGATATGGTTTTGAACCCTGGGCTGCTACTATTTGTCATGGGGGGGGGGGGGTTGTAAATCTTTGTGAACTTTTGGGATGCCAAAAATAGATGATTGCCTTTTAAGGTCACATAATCTGTTTTTAGGTATATCAGGAGGTGTTTCCTTTTAACTGTGCATTCTGATGAAGTCCCATTGATAACAGGGATGATAGCACTCAATGTACCTTGTTTTTATTACTGTATCTTGTTTTTTTTTTATCTTAGATTTATTAAAAGTGCCAAACTCTCTCAAGTAGTTTATTTTTTGATCCTGCACTTCATGTTCAGGTTTTTTGCTATTATTCTTGTTTTTATTTTAGTATAAGATATAAAACGTGTGCAGATGTTACCCAGGCAGTTTCAAATGATGCTGAATCAAGCAGCACAGTGTAGAAGGAACGAAGTCTTGTCTCTTCAGACCAAAAAACAAAACTGCTTCACATAAATCCAAGTAAAATGTCCTTCCAAGTAAATACAAAGAGAAACTGTTGACTGCAGTTTATTATAAAACATAAAAACAGGTGAGCGCTTTCGCTTTCCAGCTTTTTCAAACCATAATGCACTCCTAAAAAATCATTCTTTATATACTATCATATGATTAATTAAACAATTAACTTAATCTCAATAAATATCTTAAAAAGACATATACATATTAACTGCATTATTTACTTTCTGTAGAATTGTAATGCTTAGCAGCAGTGAAACTGAAATAGTATATTAAACTATAAATATATCCTAAAACATAAACATAAAAAGAATAATAATATAAAAACAAATATGTTATATGAATTATATAAATTTATCCAAGAGACGAAACATCAGAACTAAGAGAACAAACATACATAATTAAAACACAATATGTTAGTACTTAAACCTTCTTTTCTTTAATTTTGGTTTTAATGGCATATTATCATTCAGTCCTGGAAAATTATGAGCCTGTAATTTAATGATCCAGTCTGCTTCTGTCCTATTTCTAATATCGCCTGCTCTAAGGGTAGGTGTGTTGACATGCAGAATCAAAAATCTAAATTCATGTTTTGGACCTGCTTTCAATACATGCTTAGATAATGCATTCACTTCAGACTTGATCTTTATCTGATATATATGTTCTCTGAGTCTATGTTTTAAAATTAAATAATCATATGATAGTATATAAAGAATGATTTTTTAGGAGTGCATTATGGTTTGAAAAAGCTGGAAAGCGAAAGCGCTCACCTGTTTTTATGTTTTATAATAAACTGCAGTCAACAGTTTCTCTTTGTATTTACTTGGAAGGACATCTTACTTGGATTTATGTGAAGCAGTTTTGTTTTTTGGTCTGAAGATACAAGACTTCGTTCCTTCTACACTGTGCTGCTTGATTCAGCACCATTTGAAACTGCCTGGGTAACGTCTGCACACAACGTTTTATATCTTATACTATTTCATGGACTTGCTTCAGTTGTGCAGAGGTTTTTGTTTCGTTGTGGTGTTTTGTTTTCTTTTCTATTTACTTGTTTTTATTTTACTTTATATATATATATATATATATATATATATATATATATATATATATATATATATATATGGATCTACCTGACAACACCGACGCACCATAACACTGACAACGAAATCACCAACACCACATAACCGAAAGTTCACAAACATGAAACCCCATATGCCCGACACACCACAATCCCGACAATCAAAAAACAAAACAAATCCCCTGTCCAAAAAAGCACACACACAACACAAGCACACCACAATCCTTACAAACCCACACTAACCTGACATACACAACTATCTACAACCTTAACCCAAACCCTAACCCTAAGGTCCGTCACTATCGCGCACTCACCTAACCTGCCCCTAACCTAACTTACTTAACCCTTCACTAACCCTAAAGACTGTCACTATCGCACACTCACCTAACCCGTGCCCTAACCCTAACTCACTTAACCCGCCCCTAACCCGTAAGACTGTCACTATCGCACACTCACCTGACCCGCGCCCTAACCCTAACTCACTTAACCTGCCCCTAACCCTAAAGACTGTCACTATCGCACACTCACCTGACCCGCGCCCTAACCCTAACTCACTTAACCCACCCCTATCCCTAGAGTCTGTCAATTTTGCACACTTACCTTACTCGCTCCCTAACCCTAACATCCATCACTACCGCATACTTACACAGCCTTTTCACATGTCGGTGTTCTCAGCATCGGGGTTTTCATCCGTTGGTCACCCCGGTTTTCGATCTTCTGGTGTCGGTCTTCTCATTGTTGGCGTTATCAGCTTTCGGCATTGTCAGGTAGACCCATATATATATATATATATATATATATATATATATATAGATATGCAGTGGATATAAAAAGTTTACACACCCCTGTTAAAATGCCAGTTTTTTGTGATATTGAAAAACAAACAAACCTGCTAGGGGAAAAATATAAAAAATAAAAAAATGTACAATAAGCTAGCTGCATAAGTGTGCACACCCTTAAACTAATACTTTGTTGTGTGTGCACACCCTTAAACTAATACTTCATTGAAGCACCTTTTGATTTAACACTTGATTTAAGTTTTTAAACCTGTTCATGAGTTATGTGGAAGTGTTGATCAAACTATTTTCTTTTCAAGTTCATCAGATTTGATACACAGACTGTTTCATTAGATAGTGGCAGAATCATTTTATGTCCCAGGAAGGGGAAAATTGCATTTTGTTGTTTGCGTACATATATACTATTACTTTGTAATATGAATATTTTCAGCAAACTCCTCTCTGCTGTGTTGTTATGAGGGGCAGGTATATCTCAGTTATTTGCATGGCAGTATTCCGAGATTAACATTTTCTTCATATGTGCTACTAAGCTGAGTAATTAAGCAACTAACAGTGGACACAGATGAGGTGCACTGAAAGGCAACAAAAAAAGTCTTTTGGCTTTTCCCGGTTAGGGGTCACTAAAGCAGAACTCTGGTCGCTAATGACTGGCAGTGGATTTTTACAGTGCCGAGTTGCCAGCCCAATGCCTAACCTTCAATGGAGGCACACCCATTCATGCACACACCTGCCTGCATGTTTTTAGATGTCACTCAACCGTGGGGAGGACATGCACACTCCACACAGAAGGCACTCCAGCCAAGAATTGAACAGGAGAACCTCTTGCTGTGAGGCAACAACACTAACTGCTGCACCATTGCAGTGTGCACTGAAAGGCAACAAATGTTTCTTATTCTGGTAATGAATGATTTTATGATAAACTTACCCTGAACCCAAACTGCTATCTCAGAAAGTTAACAGTAACTGTAAGATTACTGGAGTTTCCTTTATGGCACCTGTGTTTTATTCTTTTTTAACACATTTATTGCATTATAATTTAAAACATAGTCCAATATACATTTATATAAAAGAAAACAAACCATATTAACATGTTCACAGTTACAAACATTATATGTCACATATATTCTTTTATACAATTATCATCAATCCAGCATTACATAAACAGTTCAACTCATGCCTTCCCATAAACCTCGATCCTCCTCTAAAACATTATTCTGTATGTATTGTTCCTACAATTTTCATTGTTTCTATGTAATCTGTTCCTAATCTTTTCTAAAGAATCCCACTTTCAGTTCTTTTATCTCTGTTACAATATTCGCTACTTCAAGTACAGTCAGTTTAGACTTTCCCCGGGATTCATGAACCTTGCGCCAGGCGCACGCATAGCGTAGGCGTTATAATGCCAAATATGGCCGCCGAGCGATTCAGGTACGATCCAATTCCACGTGCACTACTGGTGTGCGCCAGATCTGTGCAGCCCCCGGCGTAGGTATGCTAAACACCCCATGTGCGGTGTGTCACCATGCAAATGAAGGCATATAGCGATTCACGAAGTGGTGCAGGCGTAGCATAAGCCCACGGCAATGTAAACCAAAAAAAACGGTTTACATTTTCCCAAACATAACATCGGAGTAATGGAAGAGTGTCAGACCCAGGTATCACACTGTTAACATATGCCAATGGCGAAATACACAGACAATGGCAAAAGAAAAAATGCACAACATGTAAATAACAACTTAAATGGCATGTCCACAGTAACTCACATCAGAACCGCAGGACATGTGTGCGGAAGGTGCAACATAATGAAATAATATAACAATGTTATAAAACAGCATCATAATAGACATCAGGTCCACAGCATAATACACCATGGTATGCATGGAATGCCACAACCACGGTGAAAGGGTTGCCAAGGATTCGTGGCAGTCTTCGGCATGGTAACTATGAATTAGTAGTCAATGCCATGCAAATGAGGCCGATAATACTGAATCGCAAATTCCCCGCCGGAGTAAGGTTGTACCAAATGGTGCAGCGGTAATACACCGAGGAGTGGCTCAGAGGGAATACATGACATCTGCAGAGGGGTGTGCCACCGTAGCAGTAAGCACATTGGAGCACAGCAAACCTGGGCTGTACATCGCAAATCAAAGCTGCAGGACCGGGGTGTGGGGTAATAGTTTAGCTGAGAGCACACAATGCGCGCAAAAGTGCATGTGTACGAGGATGACAACGTTCCCGGAACCTAGTCATGTGACGACGCCCGCCCAAAACAATATCGGAAACAGGAAGGTGATGTGAAGAATATAAGGAAATGCAGAAGAAGTGTAATTGGAGTACTAATGAGCAATCAACACTAATCAACCCACGAAGGCCAATTGGCGGCAGCTGACAACTCTGCATGCAGAAACCTGCAAAACGGGATAGGGGAGGCATATGAATGCAAAGAAAGTAGGGGAGGTAGCAGATTGCAAAGACAGAACACCTGACACAGCAGAGCAAAGCAGACAGGCAGCACAACGGCAGTAGCACACAAAATGCATGATATGCCATGTTCATGAAAGTAGAAATGACAGTGCTCTGCAGGATGCATGCCAGAAAATGGTAGGTGCAACGTGCAGAAATAGTAAGGGAAGGTCGAAAGGTAATCCATGGCAGGCAAGAGTAATGCAACACCAAAGGCAAACACCGTTGTAGTTCCATCGGTAAAACACGGAAGATAACCCTTAGATACGGCCGTACAAACACACCCTATGACATCATCGGTGTGCACAGCACAATAGTATAAAGTGTGAATGCACACAACACACAGCCGTGTATTCCCAAACGCCGCACCATAGGTGTAAACACACGGGGAACTTTTAAAATGTACATGTTGGGTGCTGCCATAGCTATGATCCATCAGCATGTGTTAGAGACAGACGGTGCTGTGGAGGAGGATGTCGACAACCACCGCAGGCCTCGGAGGAGAAGGAGAGTGTTCAGACCAAGGGTAACCTACCAGGGGCTACATGACCAGGAGATAGTAGAGTGTTACAGGTTGGACAGGGACATGTTACAGCAAATAGTGGAGCTGTGCCGGCCATGCCTGAGAACAAGAAACAACAGAGGGGAACCCATCCCAGTGGACACAAAGGTATGTGTAAGCTTGCGAATACTGGCCACAGGTACCTTTCAAAGGCCAACTGGAGATATAATGGGCATCTCACAGGCATCAGCATCCAGGGTACTACACCAGTTCCTGGATGCCATGTTACTACATGCCAATGAACATATATACTTCCCCAGATCTCAGGAGGAGTTGGCTAGCAATATGCGCCACTTCCACCGTGTGGCACAATACCCGGAGGTACTGGGTGCGATAGACTGTACGCACATACAAATCAAGTCACCACCTGGTGAGCAGGGTAGATGCTACATAAACCGCAAGGGATTCCACTCCATCAATTGCCAGGTCGTGTGCAATGCCCAGGGCATTATCATGGATGTGTGTGCTGGCAGCCCTGGAAGTTACCACGACTCCCATATCTGGCATGCCTCACAGCTGTATCAGGTATTTGTCAGGGGGCACATCCCACAAGGCCATCTCGTGGGGGATGCTGGCGATGCACTGGAGCCATGGATGATGACTCCCATCAGAAATGCACACACACACATGCAAGAATGCCATAATGAGGCACACACACAAACCAGAATAATCATAGAGCGTGTGTTCGGGATGCTGAAATCACGGTTCCGGTGCTTGGATACATCTGGTGGAGCCTTGCAGTACTCTCCAGGCACATGTGCCCACATATTCATAGTATGTGCCATGCTACATAATATGATCCTGAGGAAGCAGCTGCTGCAGGGACATAATGGTGAAGGGCCACAAAGCCCACCACAATTGCCAAGGCTAGTCCAGGCACAGAGGGTTCCGGACCAAGAACACACTGTGCCAGCCCCAGTAGGCAGACGGAGGCGTACCCAATATGCCTACGCCTTGGCAAAGAGGGAATGTATAGCACATACTCTGACAGCGTAGGCCCCATGGGCTGACACCTCCCCACCTGCACACACAGTGAAATGGACGGCACACAAACATGACCACCTGTAAAGTGTAATGTATGGGTGGCCTTATGTGTGACTCCAACATAGGCAGCCCCCAAACACTGTAAACCCAACAGCCAGTGGAACATGTGACGCCAACACCTGAACAGTACGTGAGTCCTACAGCATATGGCGTTGCTGTGTGCCTGCCACGGTCACCGCAAGATGTATATATATATATATATATATATATATATATATATATATATATATATATATATATATATATATATATATATATATATATATATATATATATATATATATATATATATATATATATATATATATATATATATATATATATATATATATATATATATATAAATATGTACACATATACATATATATAATACAGATAAGACAGGGAATTAGAGGGATATAAGGTGACTGAGAGGTATCCCGTGATATCTGTACATAGTATACATAGTGCAATGACAATCTGAACATCCGGGAGGTTCAAAATAAGAGGATACCGCCAACCATGGAACGTGTAACATACCGATATGCATAACCGCGAGGCTGAAAGCCCGCCAGAACACAGTACTGAAACAGTACATGCGCGTGTAATAGTATGATGATATGAAGGGAGAGGTAGACACCGCCACCGGTGTTGCGGTCCACGTAGGTACTGTGTGTGCAACTGTCCCCGTGAGTGCCGTAGTATGTGTACGTGTGCGCTGAGGGTGCCGTGTGCGTCGCTGTGTGAGTGTAATGTGTGTGTGTCTGCAACATGTGTATGTTGGTGCCAAGTTAGAGGCAGAGCAGAATATTAGGTGTCGGCATACGGTAAACTAGTCTCAGGCATATGTTCACTACTAGTCCCACAGTAGTAGTGACAGCCCCACCCTGGCTAGGTGTGTCGAGACATAGAACGATACAAAGTGAATATGTCCCAGATGGCAGCACAGGAATATTCCTCATAAGAAATGGAAAGGACGTATGTAATAGTCATGCCTGCATGTACGACACTGATATGTTACATGCAATATGATACGTTGGTAAAGTCACACAGCAATAGGTATGTATCGCGGAAATATGTATGTGCTACCCCAGTACTGACCGTGGCCACGTGTTGGCCCGTAAACACCGCTGTGTGTTCTACAAGTGTCAAACAATCAATTCCCATCTGAATATGTGGTAATCAGTGGCAAACAGGCTATCCCAACAACAGGACCACAATGACTGCAAATATCTGGGACAGACTGACAAGAGATAGTTGTCACGTACACATAACCGCTGATATACCACAGATGTTATGGAGGTATACATGCATCAAGCTCACCTGCAGGCGATACCGACACCACACGACAACAGCCCAACCTACAATCCCATAACAAAATACTATTAACTGTTAACTCTCCAAGTAGGGATGGAGCACACAGACAACTACACTGGTTATGTAGAGATGCAAGGCCCACAAACCGTATCCGTGACGTACAACCACCGATATCCCCCACTGTAGATAATAAAGGAATGCAAACCATAATAGCAGCACAAACATACAGTTAGTCAATGACATCTGCATAACCACAACATATCGCGTGGGAGACACAATTAAAGGCGGATGCATAATTGCATGCGTCGTATAAATGCAAACAATAGCCATGTTACAGTTTGGAATGCAATACTCCGTTATCATTCATCAGGACAGGTACACCCACATGTCGAACCAAATAGTACACCTGTCACACACAATCCACGGGTGACTTGAATGCAGAATATACTTGTCCCTATGCATAGCAGATTCAGTTACCCATAACATAAGACAATACAGACCATCCCCACGAAGGTAGGGCAAATATCCAACGCCCAGGCAGAGAATCCAATTATACCCCAGTATCGACGCGTAATTACCGAATGGAGTAGATTCACAGGTGATATGCAGGTAATTACTCACGTACACATAGCCACTGATATACCACAGAAGTTACGGGGGTATACATGCAGCAAGGCCACGTGCAGACGATATCGGAACCAATTAACAACAGCCCAACCTACACTCACATAACAAAAGACTATTAACTGTTACCTCTCCAAGTAGGGATGGAGCACACAGATAGCTATACTGTCTATGTAGAGATGCAAGGCCCACAACCGGTATCCGTCACGTACAACCACCGATATCCCCCACCGTAGATATTAAAGGAATAGAAACCGTAATAGCAGCACAAACATATAGTCAGTCAATGACATCTGCATATCCACAACATATCGCGTGGGAGACACAATTAAAGGCGGATGCATACTTGCATGCATTGTATAAAGGAATACAACAGCCATGTTACAGTTTTGAATGCAATACCCCATTATCATTCGTCGGCAGGACAGGTACACCCACATGTCGAACCAAATAGTACACCTATCACACACAATCCACGGGTGACATGACTTCAAAATATACTTTTTGATACGCATAGCAGTTGCAGTTACACATAACATAACACAATACAGACCATCTCCATGAAGGCAGGGCAAATAGCCAACGCCCAGGTGGAGAATCCAATTATACCCCTGTATCGACGCATAATTTCTGAATGGAGTAGATGCACAGGTGATATGCACGTAATTACTCACTGAGGAACAGCAATTGGTGGGATGAATCCACATGTTGCAGGTATCGGCGTATATAAGGAGGACTCTCATGATATTCAAACTGTATGCTCATACTGAAACAGCATTGTACTACCGAAAATGAAAGGAAACGGAAAAACGATACACGGAATGACACACCAACAAGGTATGTAGAACACACGATATGTAAGGTTGTGTAACGCATGATCTGTATTAATAAGCTGTACTGTATGTGAATGGTGGTTGTAATTAATTACACTTGTCCGTAATGCAGAAAGTAGTGAAAGGTAGTTATGTAGTGATATCTTGCTGAGCATACCAACGCTTGTAGACACCGTGTGTACAGCAGTGGGGCATCATGTACACAGCGGAGACACCACAAGGGATGTCACAGGAGGGCATTAAAGAGAACAATGCCATACCACATGCTGTTGCTGGCAGTGGATGTCCAACAAGGAAGCGCCATAGCAGGGGATAGTACATGTACGTATACTGTCACATCACGCATGTGTATGAGCATATACCGTTGATGTCATATGTAGGGTGTGGCCGACGTGCAAGTATGCCCTGCATTAGGGGATACTATGTGACATATGTGTAATGTAAAGTTGTCTAGGTAGATATGGCAGATATCATACACAGTATCACAGGCATATCATGCATAACACAGGTATCGCCTATTGGTATGTACAATAACAGGATACATATGGCCTGTAGGTATGGGACAGAGTAGTAGCATGATAGCTAGTCTAAATGGAAGGGACACCAAGTAACCATGCCCAAAGGACTTGTAGTAGCTGCACAGGTGCACAGTGGGCAACAATGCAGTCTGGAAGGTCCACGTGTAAGCACATGGGCAGTGTACACAGTAGTGTCACCTCTCCATGGTAGTGTCCTGTGAACAGCAGAGGCAGGTGTCAACTGCACCACTACACAGTACCACTGCTGTGGTGGTACCTGGACTATGTGTCACTCAAACAGCAAGGGAGGTATCGCATGAACAGTGCTACTGTGTGTCCCTGCGGGATGTACACAGGACCTATGTTCCACAGCATGGTGTGTGTTGTGTTCGTGAAGTATCACAGAAGCCCAGCCCATGCAGTGTGGCGTGTGTGCACATATCCAGGAGCATTTTGTTCACACTGCCCACCGCAGATGGCATGTATGAGGAGTATAGTTTTATATATGTATAATATCTACATAGATATATAAATATATATATATTTGTATTCTTCTCTGCCTACTGTAGTCTTTATGTAACCTGTCCTTTTTGGACATTCTTCTATTCTAGTCATTTGTTACAAAGATGTTTACTGTGTTCTATTGGGCTCTGTTTTCCTTTGTGTGTGGAGCTCTTCTCCCCGGGCCTCTACTGAAAATGGACATATATCCAGCTAGACTAGCCCGGTCATCAAATGTAAAATAAAAATAAAAATAAAATAAATATGCATCACTAATGTGGAGGACATGGGCCGTGTCAGAGCAGAAGACACCCCTGAGTATGTGGTATGCAGATGTGTACAGATGTGTTGTCCGTATGTCAGCCGCATATGTAAACTGTCTGAGCCCAGTAAACATCGTGGCATGTCAATGTTGTGCCATGTAAAGCTGTAGCTGTTGTGGAAGGTACACCATAAATGTGGTATTGTACCCTTGACTGTGTGTAGATGTGTGTAGTTCACAGGTACAATGGCTACCTATGTACCAGCATCACACGCAGTACAGATAGGTGTGGCCTTGCAGAAGGATATCCATGCCACAGTGGAATACGGTAACCACAGGACTGTGTGTGGCATATGTGTGTACTGCAACCATGTACAATGTGATATGTATGTACGGGACCACTATCCATGTGATAGTCAGTGGGTGAATGTTGTTATGCAAAGGTGATGTGCATGCACCATGTGTCATGCATCCTGATGCCATGATACGCATATGATGTATCCGCCACACTGACACCCGTGTGGTCAGTATCGGTATGAGCTGGTGGAGCAATAATGGTGCTTGGTATGTAGGTGTGTGAAATCTAGGCACGGACAGTACTCTGTGACAGCATGTTCTGTATGTAAGCATATAGTGAACATGAGTGGCCCTATGACTGAGGACTGTGTAATGCAATATGTACCTGACATGTAGTAGGTACTATGGTATGCTGGCACCACTGTGTGTACAGTCCATGAGCCACATAGCATAACATCCTGAGACACAGGGTATGATGTGCAGGTGGATGTGTATGTTGTCAATACCAGAATGTGGAATGTTGCTGAAAGGCAATGTGAGGACAACGTATGATGTGTCGGCCTCCGTACCATCCTCAACTGCCCATGCAACTGTATGACAGGTGGCCAGCATGTGTATGTGCCTTGCTGTGGCATACACAGGCCCAACACGGGTGCTAGGAAAGGAATGGAGGTCATCAATGTGTGTGGGAATCACGTTCCTGAGGATGTGCCTCATTGCCATGCAGAATGGTCCAGTCATGGGTGTATGACTATAGTCCCACTCGTGCAATGCAGTGCCACCCGTGTGTAGTGCGATAAATGCCGCTGTGCGGCAGTCAGGGTCCACAATGTCCGACAAAAGGCTAGCAGTGAATATAGTGGCCTGGTGCGGAGACATATACCGAACAGGTTGGTGGGACATTACAGCCAGGGACATTGGAAGGTGACATTGGGCCAGTGTCCCAGGACATATTGTGTGCATGTCAGTACTGTGTATGTGACCACAGGGACACTACGATGTCCATGTACGGATTGCGACCCTGTAGTGAGTGCGAGTGTATATTGTCAGTGAGTACGCCATCGCCTGGCACGTTGCCAACATTAGCTCGGTCTGCAATGCTTGGGTGACTATTGTATGTGACATCAGATGTGGATGTTGCCAAAGAATACTGACATACCACCACAATGCCTGAGGCCCCACACCGCAATGTGCGGCAGTCATGTTTAGATAGCTAGCCTTGGAGTATGTGATGATGGACCTCGGGGACCCACCATGGCTGACAAGTGATGCACCCCACACATGTGAATGTACACCACTGTGCAACAGCCTGTACATGTGGTTGTACATCATATGTGCATGGAACATGACCACCACAGTGGCGTCTGTGAACTGGTCAGTACCGCCATGTCTCTGTGTGGACTAGCATGATTCCTGCAATTGTGTACACGCTACTGCAGTGCACTGTGGTATGTGTCAGCATATGTATGTGCAGTGTCCATCTGCTTGGGTGTCATGATGTTAACAACTGCTGTCAGCAGATGTCCGTAGTAGTTGTTGTAGTACACATGTTCCGTGTATGCTGTGATGGGTGTGTTTCCAGGGTGTGGCTAGCAAGACCGTGTAGCATATGTGTTGAATCCACCAAAGAGGGGATAACCCCAGGTGTATCACACCAGTCACATGGAGGTAGTGTTCATGTTAAGGGTAGTGTAGGTATGGTATGTGTTGTGTATTGTTTCATCCAGCTGAGCAGAGTGCATGTCTCAAGCATGTGTAGGTACATGGGTGTCTATCCCAGGGAAGTGTGGGTCACTGTCAGCACACAGCGATGGTAGCTGTCTGAGGCCCAATGTACACTATAACAACACAGACTGTACGTAACCTGTGGTGTACACTGTCGACTCTGTCGTGTGTTACAATGTGTATAGCGGTTACAAACACGGTTATCTGCACATGGAGCACCTATGATGCATTGTGTTAAGCAACTATCCAGGATGTATGCAAACCACTGTGTGATGTGTGAACCCCTCATCTGTGGGTGTTCCGGTCCAGGTATGTGCCTGGAAGGTACGGTCCGTGTACAATCCGTAATCGCAGGTGTGCTGCGCAGAGCATGGAGGCAGGTCCCAGTCACTGCAGAGATATGTGAGTGGTGCAATAGTGTGTGTGCCTCGCTTGTGTGCATCACAGTGGAAGATGCAAGCATTGTTCCACATGACCCCATGACGTGCCTGCCAGTTACAGCCCTGCCGGTGACAGTTATGTGAAACTTCCAGAGAGGCAGTATAGCATGTGATGATGTACATGTGTGCTCTACACCCCAGGCCGATGGCTGCAGGTCATGAGTGCCACAGCATTGTGTTTGACCTGGACTGTCATAGCGGTCGGATACCACATGCCTGTACAATAACAGTAGGAGCATAGGCAACTGTTGCAGTGACACAGTAGGTCACTGTACAGTGTCCCCGTGTCCAGACCACTGCTGACTGTACACCATGGCTAGACACATACCCAGAGGGCTATAACACTGGTGAGCCATTGCATGTCCCAGTACACGTAGTCTGTTTATTGCCATCACAGGGCAGTCACAATAACATGATGTAGGAGAGATATATTGTACCAGGTGATGTGTCATGTGTGCGTATGTTGAGTTTCAGATGTGTTCACCCGTCCACAACATCTCAGTGCATGATGCCTCGTGTAACATGATGTGTGGAACTGCAGTGTGATTCACAACAGCGTCATCCGTGATTGGTGTGTTGTGAATGGTGTAACCCATGAGACTGCGGGATATACACTGATGTTGGCTGCCATGCTGGGGGCCACCAGTGGTGCCTACAGTGGTCATACAGACATATTGCATATATTGTTCTTGCAGGAATGTCCATTGTTGTAGATGATGTGGTACTACGTGATGGTAGGTGTGTGTTGTGAATGTTACCCATCCAGATGTGACTGTCAGGTGCAGTCATGGTTGTCGACAGCATCACCCCATCCACAGCTGTCAGCACCCTGTTCCCAGAATGGGTAACAGTAGCCCTCGTACTGTGTGACTAATGTGCAGATCGTAGAACACCTACTACTGGCTGGCTGCCTAACAGTGTCATCTAGGAAGGGTATATGATGGCTGGAATACGCTGCTCCAATGTATAAATATGATATCCCAATGAATTACAATGGTTCCCATCTAGTAAGCCATGGCTGGCATGTAAACCATGTACAACAATGACTGTGTGACAGACCCTTCCAATGTGGAGCCGTGATGAACATGCACCCGTTAGAACACCAAATGAGGTACGTTGCACGTAATGATGTACAACTGACAGCTATGGGCACAGCATGGATGCAGAAGCACATCTCCCACAGGCAGTACCACTGTACGTTGGTAGGGGGGCATTGCACGAGTACATGTGACAGTTGCTGTATTGCCACATGTACGACATATCCGTCATATAGGGGTAGCACTGGTATGTGACGGTTGGACATGCCTGTACATACGACCATGTCCCACAGGATATGTGTTAAGTGTGTACAACACCTGTCATACCTTCAGCAAGCTGTGAAGTGTATGACTGCCAGTGTACCTGAGTGACATGTTGTGCAATGGGTGCAAAGGTACGCAGTAGCGCATTACATGCTCACATGTTCTGCACAGGTGCATACCTTGACAATACAATACAAAGAGGGTGTTGGATAATAGCAACCCACAAGAGGTGATGAGTACGGGTGGCAATGCACTATCACCTTTCCGGGTAAGGTGTACATGTCCATGACACATTAGCACCTGAGATGTTAGCAGTACACCTGTACAGGGTGGCATGTATATTTGATTACAAATACCTTTGCGTGTTCCACCAGTGGCCTGTTGACAGACAGACATCAACACAATGTGCAGCATTGACATGTGCACAGCACATCACCGCTGGCTACAGTAGAACAAGTTTAATGTGTTGACATGTGCACAGAACATCAGCGCCAGCTACAGTCGAACACGGTATGTGCTGAACCCCACCGTCATTGTAGCCCATGCCACAGAGAGAAATGTTATGCATCTGTGTATGTACGGCTGGGTATGGACCTGGCCTAGCAGTATAGCTGTGTCAGTGTTGCGAACAACATACTGAATGGGCTGTGTGTGGGAGGTGTGTGTCATAAGTGTATGGTCTGATGGATGATACCAGCATTGCCACCGCCATGTGAACATCCCCGTCCCCATAAATGAATACCTCGGCTGTGCTCAACACCATGGTCACTGTGGAAGGGATGGTGCTGTGCGGTGCACCCACCGACATGGTGGTGACAGCAGGCACTGGATGTAGACATATGAGGTACCCATGTCAGGTCGGGGTACCATCCATGTGCACAGGATATCACCGTGCGGGCATATACAGCACTGTGTTGAACAATATTACAGCACATAGGACCTGTCAGGGGTAATGTTTATGCATGGATGTGTGATACCAGCATGCACCATACACACGCCCACCATGCAGCATGCTGCCTACCTTGCAGAAGGACATTGTCCACACCATGATGATGGACATGCGACATGTCCATATAACCATATAAATGACATATGGAATGGACAGCCACTGTCCCAATACTGGTATTCCACAGGCTGGACACATCCCTGTGCCATATATCTGATATACCCTGCCATACCATGCAACCCTGTCCATCAAGGCTGCACGTGCCATCAGTCATACATGGTGCGATGGCCACATGGCACATGCACTATCAACTGACTGGATCAGTAATGTGGCACTGATGCACCTTGTGGTGTCACAATTGCTGTGTGACAGTGTGTAAAACGTGCGCGCACATGCTATGTTTGACCATCCCTGCAAATGTCATATGATTAGACATTGTCCCATGTGTATCACATGTGCAATACAGGCGAGCCGTGGCAGGATGTCCAACACCCGTACAGTGCTGAGTAGATATATATGGCAAAACACATGCATGTACAGGTGTCCATGTGTATGTGTGCAGTGCCACTGCTGACGTCCATAACGGCTGCGTCTGTGATGCTATGTGACATATACACAGCATCCAGGTGAACAGTAGTACTGTGGACACATCGGGCCAAGTGCAGAGTGGTAAGAACACAGGTGCAGGCAGGTACACATGTCCACAGCAAGTTACCATCTACATGGAGTATGTACAGTGTGATGAGTTGACACAGAGATATGATATGATATCCACTGCATAACGGTGTGACAGGTGTGGCAGCAACACGTCAGCTGTGTCAGTGTCATGATGCGTCCCAGAGATTACTGTGCAGATGTCGTACATGTCATAGCAATGTATGTTTAGCGGTATGCCAGTACATCAGCGTGAATGTGACCTGTCACCATCTTTATGTCTTACAGATAATGCCACGTTCACGACTCCCAGCCTTCAGCCGCCAGGAGGATGAAGTCATCATACCATTGCTCCATGACAACTATGACGTGCTGTTCAGCCATGCGCCACAGCAAGCGCAGCAGCGAGATGACCTGTGGCAGGATATACGCAGGAGGGTGAATGACGTGGGTGGCAACAACCGCACCTACCAGCAGGTACGCCGACACTGCACGGACCTCATACGGCATGCGAAACAGCGTGCCACTGCAATCGCCAGAGAACAAGGTGGAACGGGTGGTGGGCCACCAACCCTGCCCCCACTCACACACACCGAGGAGCTACTGGCCAGTCTGGGGACACCTAGGGAACAGCATGCAGAAACACTAGCCGCCATCGCGGAGGTGGGTGTCTCCCAACCAATGAGCCTGGAGCTGCCTGGTAAGTCAGTCCTGCATATGAGTATGATATCCACTGTAGTTGCAGGTGTCAATGTACATCATGTAAAGTAACATCACATGCCAGGTATATGGGCACACAAGCTGCATACTACAGTATGCTACGTTATGTATGCAGACGTGTGCATACCATATGCTATCACACAGGTAAATGATGTCACATGCACAGTGTGAACTGTGGCTGTCATACAGTCATGGATAATGTTTATACTGTTGTGTCGCCCCTATACAGGTACCTCTGGCGTGTCGCACAGACATGGGTCCATCGCAGGTGAGACTGTTGTCAGTATCAGGCATGTTACAGTGTAGAGTTATTTGCCATGTGGCCAGGTATAACATGCACACCTGGGTTTAGTTCCAGTCACGTTATACAGGTTGCACCACCAGACACACACATGCCACCCATGTGCAGTAGATACAACTGTTATTATACACCGGCATGAAACCACAGTACCTGTCAATGTGATATGTGTGGTCAGCTATGCATACCACGGTGGAGGTGTTCTACAATGGATGCATATGTAGTATGCATTGGAACAACATTCGTGGTATGCACACAGTACCACACAGTGAGCAGTGATCTGGGCAGCACACAGGTGTCACCAATGTGACATATGCCCCTACATTGTGTGCACACATTGTGACTCACCACCCATGTCCCAAGCTTGTGGTGTTCTGTCTGCAATATTGTCACACCATCACATGACCTACACCTGACATAACAAACATCCACACTGTTGTCTGCATAGCCCTGTGGATTGTGACACCTCTGACATGTATGGGTGTATGTCACATGGGACACCACAGACATGTGTACAAGATGCCCATCACACACAATTGCCCAAGTCCCGTTCACACATGGCCATGGGTGATAGCCACAGGCATGTTGCCACACAGTACGCCTGATGTGGATAGACCCCGTTGCACATTGTCCACACATAGTGCAATCATAGCCATAGTGGACCACCTGTACATTTGATGTGTTATACCGGACAACCGGAATGCCTGTCTGCAGCCACCGGAGGTGTCACTGATGTCTACCATATACGTGCTGTGGAACAGCATGACTGTGTTGCAGTCATGGCAATGCAATGCGCCCATGTTATGCATTGCACAGCAACATACATGCGTCCTGTTGCCATGCAGTGGCACAGTGCCAGTACTCCACACTGTATAGCTATGTACATGGCTCACACTAACCACACCTGCACATACATATGTGCTAAACATGCAGCCTATCTGTAGGCTGTACACACAACACTGCACCATGAAGCCCATTATGATGCAGTGCATGTGGCGGGACACCATTGTATCACACATGTATACATGTCACTGCACATGTCAGCGGAGTACATGTCAAGGTAACGTCAGCCATGTGTACTGTTAACCTGTTTGTGGCCACATGGTGTATCACGGTGATGCATGAAAACTACCATGATTGTGTGTACTGCATGCCTACTGATATGACACATGCTTGATGTAGTGTGCACCCCAGGGTGGTATGCATACTAACACTATTAATGTCTGAGCTGCATTCCCTGTGCTGTAGTGCAGGAATGCTGCATGCCATCTGAAATATCACATGCATGGTGTGTGTGTCTGTGTGTGTGTCTATGTGTGTGTCTGTGTGTATGTCTGTGTGTGTGTGTCTGTGTGTCTGTGTCTGTGTGTCTGTGTGTCTGTGTGTCTGTGTGTCTGTGTGTGTGTGTGTGTGTCTGTGTGTGTGTGTGTCTGTGTGTGTGTGTGTGTCAGTGTGTAATGTACCTTACAGTATGTCTTTGCATTCACAGGTGGTGTAGGTGCGTTACCCTCCTGCGGTCAATCTGATGTTAGTGTCCCCACAGATACTAGCGGTGATGACCATATGCATGAGGTACAGGCAGGGTTGTCAGGGGCAGAATCTGCGCCATTGGTTACCATCCCACCTATGTCCCCTCATCCCACACATGGTTCTGATGCCAACACATACCACATCACCATTGCCCATAGAGGAAGGACAGTCAGCGTCTGTTGGCATTGAACAGGAATGTGTGGTGGCTACAGAAGGTGTGACTACACACCATGTTGCCAGTGTAATGACTGGTGATGTGCCACACAGGCATGTGGCTGGTGCTGCTCGTAGGAGGACCTCTGGCAGACATGCACCTGCAGTACAGGGCACAGCAGCTGGTATCACCAGACGCATGTTCCAGACTGTAATGGCGGCACAGGCACGTGCAGAATGGCAGAACCAAGAAGGGCAGAGGCTGCAGAGGGCTGCAATCCGTACCCTAAATGACAACATCCAGTCATTGGCGAATGCTCAACAGCAGATTGCTAATGTACTGGATAGGCGATTAGGTGAAATGGTTGGAATCCTCGACCGAGGCATGGCAATCCTTGAGCATGAGCTGTCTGTGCTGGAACACCTGGTAGGGGTGAGGCATAGGACACGTGGGCGTAGGCCAGCAACACCACCTAGTGGAGGTCGATGTGTGCGTGCCACCTCTCATGCCCACTCACATAGTGCCGGTAGCAGTAGCAGTGCAGCTAGTGCTGCACTGTCCACACCAGGACACAGCAGGCCACATGGACGTGGCCCTGGCCGGTCCCATCGTGGACATGGTTCCAGCGGAAATGTGTCATTGGACAGTAGCCACTCTATACCTCCACCTGGTAGTGCCCGTGCAACCCCAGGCAGGCACAGGTCACGTGGCCGCGGACGGACACAGTGAGCTGTACAACCTGCACTGTACAGTCTGGGGCTGTCAATTATACCCCGTGTAGGCATCACATATGGCTGAACTGTGTACACACATACCCACACACAGCAGACACAACTGTAGGGCTCCACCACATCCACATGCATTCTGCACAGACATGCCCAGTAAACTCACCGGCCCTTACACACACACATGATGCTATCCATTGGTGCAGCCTATGCCCCTGGCTAACATATCACCCTGTGCATATGATGAAGCCTCTGCTGCATCCCTGTCATCCACAACATCGGTGCAGGGTTATGCAAATATATTCTGATGCACAGGGTGGACAGGATAGTGAGAAGTGTATGTGATACCTGTGTATGCATAGCGTGGGATGTGTATGTTGCAGTGGTTGTGTATGAAAACTGACAGATGCGTATGTGACGTGGGTTGTCTACTGTCAACATGCAGCAGACATACCATGTTGTGCAGGTGCAGCATGCATTGTGATGTGTTCACGGTATGTGTGATGGTTACATGTGTAGCACCATGTTTGTTCTGATAACCTGAATCCCTCCTATGGTGTACTCGCATGTGCCTACAGGGAGCACTGTTATCGGTCCCCCACGTGTAGCTGTGGACTACCCACAGGCACATCTGGCAATAGCAGCATACTACATGTACCCGCAACCTGCCTGGACACCTACATGACACACATGTCTGCACATATACTGCACCTGACGCATGTGGTCGGTGCCACAGGCTACAGTGGACAGAGACGTCACATACATAGCAGGACACACTTCAGGTATGGTGACATGGTGCAGGTGTCGTACACAGCGTGCTGGCCACTGACTTCACGTGTCACCTGTCAGCTGTGGGGCATGCTGTGCAGCAGTCGGACCCTGTAACAGTACAGGAATATGGTCGCAATCGCGGGGTGTACACTACTATGACGCACACCCCATAGTGTGCTGATGGGGACACCTGCCTGTGTGGTCAGCACCCTCACAATGATATGCCCCCCCACGCCATGTCACAGGGGGCGGACTTGCACAGGTGGCCAGTATGGCTCACACCTATGGCAGCGACAGGGTTGTGCAATGCAGCACCAGTACGGGATGGTCACCCTGTGTGGTTAGTGTCCGTTCACAACAGTATATTTGCATACACCCTCACACCAAGCAGCAGACATACAAACATGTTGACACACACACACTGTGGTGACCACACATGTATACACGGAGAGACAACGTGTTGCATGTACTGCACTATCCAAATCCATGCACCCCACACTGAGGTATGTACAGATCTCTACTATGGGGTACAGGGATGTGTAGCACATGGGACATATTCCCCCCAAGATGTGGCATACATGGGCACACATTCATGCCCACATGTCAGTGCTGGGAATACTACACCCACCATATGATACGTGTGCAGGCATGCAGCGGTATGTAGTGCATTATGTGCACTAACACTGTATCCGGCAGATGTGCCGATATATGCACTTGGTAGGTGGTAGGTGTTACAGTTGCCATGTGACATACAGGCGATGACACCTGACCGCTGGGTATGCATTATGTTAGCACTGTCATGTAACAGCGACATAGCATACTGTATGCACATGGCAGGGTAGGATGGTGTGTGACACACCTGTGAGGCACCACCTGCACACATGCATGTAGACAGGTGTTTAAACACATGATCTACATGCATACCTCCATACGTGCTGTTTCTATGCCACCATATAACGGCCCCTATGATGGGTACGCATGTGGTAGGGTGTTGCAACTATGTTATGGACATCGGCCACTGCTCATGCATGGCTGCTCCGTGCACAGTACACGTGTCACATGTGTCTCCTGTTGCCATGTGTGTATGCATTGCTACGTTTTGACATGTGTGTTGACATACATGAAACATGGACTGTGGTATGGTATCACAGCTGTCACAGGCAAACAATACAAGGGTATGTGTCCCAGTCAACACCGCTACACCCTGTAGTGGGAGCATTCCACAGACATGGGTCCAACTTCCATTCGTGTGTGTAGCACCGTGTATGCCAGTGTTATGCATGTGGTACATCACAGGCTTTGTATGTGTCATGTGTGCAGTCCATGCACACATCCAGACAATCACATGTATGACATATCCGGACGTTGGTTCACTCTGGTACAGCAGCAGTCATGTGTCACAGCTGTGTCAGGGCCGTGGTATGTGTGGAGCCGACCTGTCCATGTATACAGATATGGGTGGACGACATCACACATGTTGGATCATTGTTAGTACATGTGTACTCTGCACAACTGGTGTACACCGCTATACAGACCTGTGGACATATGTCACATGTTGTTGTCGGACCGTGAGGCTTACTGCTGCACCGATGACATGGTGCTGGCATGGCAGCTACAGTGTTCACTGCAGTGTGTACATGTTTGACCTGCACCCGTGACGCCTGTGATGTCATCTGTGTGTGTACAAGTAACTGCATGTGTGACCACCCTGTGCGTGTGGACAGGTTTACCTTACCGTGACCTGCAGTGTGTACACTCCGTCTGCATGCTGGACGGCGCGTAGCAAATGCTAAGTGTGTGAGCATGCCTAGTAAGCAGTTGTGTAGATGGACACACAGTACAGTGCACACTGCACCCTTCTGTCAGTATACCCCGTGTGCATGTATGTTTCCCCTTTGCAACTGCTAAGTATGTGAGCATACCCGGTTTGCTGTTGTGTAGGTGGACACACAGTACGTTCCACACTCTGCCCTTTCATGATTACACTCCATGTGTATGCATGTTTGCACTTTGCAAATGCTAAGTGTGTGAGCATGCCCAGTAAGCTTTTGCGTAGATGGACACACAGTACAGTGCACACTGCGCCCTTCTGTGAGTATACCCCGTGTGCATGTATGTTTCCCCTTTGCAACCGCTAAGTGTGTGAGCATGCCCGGTTTGCTGTTGTGTAGGTGGACACACAGCACGTTCCACACTCTGCCCTTTCATGATTACACTCCATGTGTATGCATGTTTGCACTTTGCAAATGCTAAGTGTGTGAGCATGCCCAGTAAGCAGTTGCGTAGATGGACACACAGTACAGTGCACACTGCGCCCTTCTGTGAGTATACCCCGTGTGCATGTATGGTTCCCCTTTGCAACTGCTAAGTGTGTGAGCATGCTCGGTTTGCTGTTGTGTAGGTGGACACACAGTACGTTCCACACTCTGCCCTTTCATGATTACACTCCATGTGTATGCATGTTTGCACTTTGCAAATGCTAAGTGTGTGAGCATGCCCAGTACGCCATGCATGGACACACAGTACATTCGGCACCGACGTCTGATACTAGGCGTGTAGCCATGCCCAATGACATCCTGCATAGCCATGGTGGCCGTCCAGGTGAATTATATGTAGTTGCTATGCCACAATGGATGCCTACATCATACACACTGGTTGCTCTCTCAAAGGGTGTACTGTCTGTGGTGCATCCCGTATCCATTTCATGCTGTACTGCTCCGTAGATAGGTAGTATTCCTGAGTGCAACACTGCCATGTTACTGTACGTCCACCTTGGGATAGTAACATGCTGTGTGACTGCTCACTCTGTATTCATTCCCTATCGGCATCCTTGCCTTTGCAGATGATATCACCCACCTAGGAGTATGCCTCTTGACAGTGCTGTGCTCAGTAATCTCGGTAGCACGTTCTGTAAATGCATCATGCTGTAGTGTGTTCATGTAGTTAGGTGTAGGTTCAACTCCTAGCCCTTCCCACTGTGTGTGTGTGTGTGTGTGTGTGTTTCCAGCCGCCTCTGGGGACAGTAATGCTTTTAGACGCTTCACAACACATACATTTGCTATCAGCGTCTATTCCTATGCGGATGATGTCACCCACCTAGAAGTATGCTCCTGACAGTGCTGTGCTCAGTAATCTCGGTAGCGCGTTCTGTAAATGCATCATGCTGTAGTGTGTTCATGTAGGTAGTGTAGGTTCAACTCCCGGCCCTTCCAAGTGTGTGTGTGTTTCCAGCCGCCTCTGGGGACAGTAATGCTTTTAGACGCTTCACAACACATACATTTGCTATCAGCGTCTATTCCTTTGCGGATGATGTCGCCCACCTAGAAGTATGCCCCTGACAGTGCTGTGCTCAGTAATCTCGGTAGCGCATTCTGTAAATGCATCATGCTGTAGTGTGTTCATGTAGTTAGGTGTAGGTTCCACTCCCAGCCCTTCCCACTGTGTGTGTGTGTGTGTGTGTGTGTGTGTGTGTGTGTGTTTCCAGCCGCCTCTGAGGACAGTAATGCTTTTAGACGCTTCACAACACATACATTTGCTATCAGCATCTATTCCTTTGCGGATGATGTCACCCACCTAGAAGTATGCCTCTGACAGTGCTGTGCTTAGTAATCTCGGTAGTGCATTCTGTAAATGCATCTTACTGTGGTGTGTTCATGTAGGTAGGTGTAGGTTCAACTCCTGGCCCTTCCAAGTGTGTGTGTGTGTGTGTGTTTCTAGCTGCCTCTGGAGACAGTGATGCTTTTAGACACCTCACAACACATACAATTGCTATCAGCGTCTATTCCTTTGCGGATGATGTCACCCACCTAGACGTATGCCTCTGACAGTGCTGTGTTCAGTACTCCGAGTAGCGTGTTCTGTAATTGTGTCATACTGTCGTGCAATAGGGTAGGTAGGTGTAAGGTCAATTCCCATGCCTGCCAGATGTGTGTGTGTGTGTGTGTGTGTGTGTGTGTGTGTGTGTGTGTGTGTGTGTGTGTATGCTCCCAGCCACATGGGTTCGTAGGTTATGGTTTTAGACACTTCGCAACACACATATATCCTGCTGACATCTCTGTGTTTGCGGATGTTGAGACACAGCTAGTGGACTGCCTGTGTGTCTGCTGTGGTTAGCGACCTCTGTAGTGTGTTCTCTATGTGCGTCCTGCTGTGGTGTGATAGGGAAGTGATGTGTAGGTTCCACTACCGGCCTTGCCACATGTGTCTGTCTGTATCTCTCTCGATGTATATACATATTTTATGCCCATGGCGCTGCTCTTGCATGGACAGCTGTCAGCCCCATGTATCGCATATGTGCACAGCTTACACATAGCAATGTGGTACGATGCAAATCCAAACATTGTCCATGCAACGTCCGTGTTCCGGGAGGTGTTACACACCCTACACACATCTGATGTATTTCTTGGCAGACAGCTATCCTTGCTGTACTGTCACTGTACTCGTACACGCCATAGACTTACGTGTATCATTGCCTGTTTATGGTGTGTGTATGTCTATCTGAGCTGTGTGCATGGTCGTGTGTATGTCCCACTATAATCATCTGTGCAGGTGTCGCCAATATAGGTAATTCATGTAGACTGCTGTTTAATGTGCATTTCAGCACATACCTGCGGACAGTACTGCCCCTCCTACTGCGGCACATTTCATCGTCTTGCAGTGGATAATAATGTTCCCACACACATGTATCTGTGTCTGTTCATAACACTCCACCCCAAGGAGCGTATATCTGGACAAGGCCTTATGTGATAGTGGGGCACTCAGGGCCAGTCATGCCATGTTGCTCTTAGAAACATTGATAGTGGGCACAGTGATATGTTATGCATGCGTATGGCATTTCTGTCTGATTTGGTGTCTTCATCGCATGTTTGTCGTTGTTTCCTGTCGTCAGTTATCATGAGGGTGCCGGACTGTTACTGTTACGTGGAACACAGCAAACATATGAGGCATACTTCTACACAGTCTGCATACATCTGTGCAGTTGCAGAGTATGTATCTGATACAACATACCTACTGTCTGACTACAATACACACACAGTGTATGGCGGCATGACAGACCACATGACATTACTTTGTATTTGCACAACACACCCATGCAGACAGTTGTGCTCCTCACACAGGTCTACATCTGCTTATCCACACTAATTGTTCTTTCATGTACCATATGTGTGTGTCGTATTTGCGCTTTCCGTCAGTGGCGGGGCACACGTACGACTATGGGGGCCTGGTAATTGTTATGTTGACACGTCATGACACCCTGGGGGACACTCTACCTTTGTGTCTGGTTACCTTCCACATTGACCTTCGCGGGGCATACGTTGTCATTCACATCTTCCGGGGTATGACTTATACATGTTTGCACATTTGTCCTGCTGTCTTTCTTCTCACCTGTCCGCCTAGTATCACCGGTTCAGTACATGTATTTTGGACAGGTTAGCTCCTTCATACCCTTGACCTGTTGTCATTATGTGTACATGCCCTGACGTTCGGCCTTTGCCCTTGTTATGTTTCACATAGTGATATGCCTTCCTAGCTGATTGCTGCCTAGGCATTACGGACTGTGCAGTAGGTGATGGTGACCGCTATCTCCACTGCATGATTGGTGACACTCATAACATCCGTATTCGTGGCTATGCCAGTATTCGCACAATGGTCTGACTTTGTCTGGGGTATTTATAATATAGTCCCTATCTGTATTTCCTGTACTATGCCTTACTGCAGCTGTGTTATTCTGACAGTTTTCCATTTATGGGTACCATCTTGGTCGTACGCATGTCCATCCATGGGAATCGCCTACAGGACACTGATATAGGGCTGTACATATTTCCAACCTGCTTTCCGCATTATCCGGTGGATGCTTTGCACCATTAGTGGGGATAAAGGCATGTGCTATACCCACATCCCTCCCACGGGGCGGGCCTACGGATTATCCGCCAAACAACACCTAGGCCCATTTCTGCATACCCAGGTTCCCATGCCTGCAACCCTCTCCGGTACACATTACACATGGTTAATGTGTGCGGTTCTGGGATGTGGACGCACTTATATGCACTCCCCACTCTAGGGATATCTGTTCATATGTCCTGCATTTCATGGACACGTGTCATCACCCTTGAACCTGCTTTTAGTGCATGTATAGCTGATTCGTATTTGCAGGTGTTACTTCTTTTGCGTCAATCGTAGCAGGTGCTGCGAATGGATAAATTGTTGGAGTCCTACAATGGACACCAATATGCATGTTTAAAGTGTAGAACTTGCTGGACTGTCACTTTCTGGCCAATGATTTTGATTGCTGCTGAATGTTCCCCATTTGTGGATGTCTGTTTGACTACCCATATTATCTATTACTTGGCATATTTATATCCATGTGTCATATATACGGGACATAGGTCTGTTGTGTGTACATATATACATGTAAACTCCTCGTTTCATACCTTGCTTTGTTAATGTCTGTGGATTACCTGTGTACACACATCTATAACCATACCATACCTTTCCACTGTACAGATACTGGCAGAGTATACGGATGGTTGACCCTTTATCTTAGATGTGTTTTACATTGACCTGTGTCTATCTGGCAATTTGCTAGCTTTTCATGTGAGACTTATGGTGGCACCTTCTGGCAAGTAGGTCAGGTTACAAATGCATACCCTTCGTCAATCCCTGCTACTAACACACCCGTTATTCTATCCACTTTCTATGTTTGTCTTAGCACATATCATGTGTTTCTCACTATTTGTACCAGTACTTTGCATGGCATTGTCCGGTTCCATACTTTCAGAGGCTGACAGTTTTGAGACATGTATACCTAACATGGGGGAAACAGCATTAGGTTACTCTGCTGTGAGCGGATCACACACGCACAGGCGCACTTGCATTCCCTTATTGTGGGTTACGCACAGGCGCACATGCATATCCGTATTCTGGGTTACATATGTTTACCGAGTCTGTGTGCTTACGTGGCCTGTATTAGTTGTGACAGTTCCAGGGACATATCTCTGATCCGGTTAACGGACATATGCGGAACACACTTCCACCTTTACATATGTCACTGTCTTTGCGGCACAGACGCATTAGTTACACATTCACATTTATATGTTCTATAGTCGTAATTCAAATGGGACTGCATTCACGTTGGCCGGTTGCTGTGACCACTACACGTTTGGTGTTCTGTCTCATTTATATGCATACCCATGGTACATAGCTACATTAACATATCCCCCCCGCACTCACTTACGTCACAGGCATCCATTCTCCTGCTGGGAAAAGTGTGGTACTACATGTTACACATTCCCTATTCCCTAATGCTCTTGACCCAGGATGCATATGGCGTAACTGCAGGGATATTCAGATCACAGAGGCTTATAGCCCCAATGCATACAGGTCTTTGATTGTCAGGGTGTTCCTGTGGTGCTCTGGGTTTGGTCTTGTCTGCCTAGTGTACAGAACTGCCCTGACCATGTACAAATGTCAGATGAGGCACATGGGCACGGTTTGTCCATGTTCATTATACCATAACCCCCCCATTATTCCAAACCGTGCACGCTGATTGGGCAGCGTGCCTGTTGTAAATCGAGTTATAGTAATGGAAAACGGTCCGGTCGCTCGGACCTATTTCCATTAGTATACCTCGGTATGTAAAACCTGTCTCGCTATGTTACATGGGTTTGACATAGCGTGACAGCTTTAAATAAGCCACGGAGATGTCCATTGCTTACTTTGAGGCAGTCTCGCTATGCTATACACATTTAACATGGTGAGACAGGTTGTAAAACAAAGCAACGGGGACAGCAAGTTCTCCGTTGCTTTTTTGTAGTGTTTTGCTATGTTAACTGGGTTTGACATAGCGAGACAGTTTCGACATTAGCAACGGACATCTCGCGCAGTACATCAGCACCGCCGCGGATGCCAGACTTCTGCGGATGGGCAGCAGACAGGCATTATATTATACATTATATTCCCTTACATTATGTAAGGGAATTAATAGTTTATTTTCTTACATGATGTCATGGTATAATAGCAATAACCCACTTCTGGGTGTAGGTAATGCTGTATTTACCCACGGTTGCCTTTGTTTGGTCCCTCGCGCTTCGCCCTTGGGACCGCACCACGCCAACTGTGGGTATATCCGGCATTACCCACACCCAGGCGTGGGTTATTGCTATAATATTCAATCCGTGTTTACAGACACGGGTGTTTGGACAACCGACAATAGCTTATGCTGTTGGCATACACTGATGTGGGTGGTGCCGGTTATCATACATATTCCATGTTGTGCGTTGTTCCCATTCACAATTGTCTATCCCCTGTCATCATTCATACGTGAATATTTATGTAGCACATGACTGAACTATGTATTACCTGCAGGTATGCTGTGTTACAGTGAACATATGTGACGGTTGCTTACACTGTATATGTGTACGTACCTCTGTGATACTGGTGACTACCACACATCCTTCGCAGCAATGCATGTGTATGTACATACTATTATTCAGTGGCCTGTTGAAGGTTGTGAGAGCACCGATTACATGTGTCCCTATTTGTGCACGCATCGTGTTAGTCTTTGTCCAGCTTTTGTTGCTGTCATGGGTTGGACAGTGGTGTTGGTGTGTCATTGGGTTGTGTTTCTACTGCCGATACTTCAGTGGGGGGTGGGGTTGGCACTTGTTCCTCTTTGCGGGGGAGGCCCCATTATGGACATTTGTGTCATGCGTGGACACTTGACACGTGCCATATGTCCTGTGATATTAACACAGTAGTGTATTTCTTACCTTCATTACTACTTGCATGTTACAGGCATTTTGTATCTGGTACACATAACTATTATATTGGATAGCTGAAGCTATTCACATGCTATACAATAACCGTTCATTCTGGCATATACGTGTTATTCTATCCTTTGCATTGGCCGTGGGTGTTTTACCATACAGATCCACACATCTACGAGTGATGTCCCACCTTGACAATCTGTGCATGTGGCAAGCCTGCTGGGGTGGCCTGCTTGGTGGACGGCTGTTCCGCCCTGTGTATTGTGTTTTGGCATGTCTGCATAGCTACTCATCAGTACCGTGGCTGCACATACTGCTTTGTCCAGATGTGTACAGTTATGGACACAGTGGCGTGTGAACACCTATGGGGTTTCGACAGGTCAGTAACCACACGCGGGATGTACACATTCTGCCGACACATTCACATGCAGCCATTTGGATTTCAATAGCTGGGATGGGATGTTGACATATGTGGGGTACATATTTGCAAGCCTGTCACTGCCTAGGACAATACTTCCTACTACTTATGGGGTATACCCGCTCTGTGTAGGTGTGCAGCTGCGCATGACTGCTAGCTGGATTGGGTGGACATTCGGACATGGGTGCGGGTTACGTGCTATGACGGGGTTGTTGTGTATTACATTTGCATGCATGGGTTCTGCTTCTGGATATTCCGATTCGGCATATGCCATCCTATGTGTATGTGACAGTTACGTTGCTGTGTATGACACATTTTACTATACATATGTTTGTGTGTGTTTGGGATATCTGGTGTCTTTATGGTTGTTATATGGCCACGACTGCCCGGCTGTGTACTATCACTACCACTGTGGGACTGCTGGTGACCATGCCCATGGGGCTGGTCATGTGTATTTGCGGTGCGCTGACATGATGCAGTACACCTCCACTGGGTATGACTGCTGACAGTGCAATACGTAACGGACACAGTATTCTGCGTATGATGTGTTCCATGGACGGGAACATTTTGTATGTCGTGAATTTATGGTTTGGTTCTCCATTTTGTGTGGACGGGTTCTATGTAGCATACTTTGCATACGTTTCATTATCCACGGACACTGGTAGGTGCAGTTACTATTGCAGGCGGCCTGTAAGACTCAGCACATTAGGTTGCTCATCACCTGCCAACTTGGCCACGCCTCCGAGCGCAACCTACTTAGGCTCCCTGGACTCGCGCACGTGCCCTATGCACATGGTTGTGGTTGCAGCGCACACTCATTACTATGCATGTGGCGCTGCTATGCCATTTGTACGCTGCACGGTCGGCACAAGCCTTACACCGGCCTTGCACCGAGCTTCATGAATCTGGGGGTTTGATTTTCATTTTTGAGTAGTTGCTTTTTGGCAGCCACCAGAATTAAACTTAACAAGGCCTTGCTACGTCTAAGCAATTAATAGCCTGATTTCCAGCTAAAAAAAAAAATATTTCCTTACTTACACCCATTTCCACACCCAGTATTTCTGACAGAGTATTCTGTAGTGAATTATTAAAGTCTGCCAACTCATTACACTCCCAAAACATATGTCTTCAGTTACCTCTTTCTTCCCCACCACACCTCCAACATTTGCTATCTATCCAAGGAAAAATTCTTTGGAGTCCGCTTGGGGTATAAAAATGCATATGCAAACACTTCCAGGCAAAAATCTTAAATCTTCTAGACTTTGTTGCACATTTGGGAGCCTTACATATGTCCTGCCATTGTTTCCTTGTGAATTGCTTTGTGTTTTATTCTTGAAGAGAAAGTAATTATTGTCATATAAGGTAGCATTCTAGTCAGATTATTAGTAACTGTAAGCTTAACAGTCAGCAGGGCCTTAATAAGGCAATTTAAAACAAAAAATCATTGTTCAGTACTGCTGTTCATCAAAGGTATCTACCAGAACCTTACACCAATCTCTCTCTCTCTTTCTGTCAGTCAGCTAAACAATAGCCTGCATAATGTACTAAATACACACAACAGCCATATATTCAAAACTAATATCTTATTTTCTTGGTAGCCCCTGCCTTTTACATAACACAGCATTTAATTGTGATCTGCATGTTACTGCAAAGCCCCATTTTCTCTTAACTAAAACATTTGCCTCACAAAGATTGCTTACTTAGAATGACTTACAGATTATAAATTATAACTTGTTTTCCTTTTCTGGTTTTACTAACCTTTCTATATATCACCTTGTACATCTGTTTAATTGTGATTTATTTTCATTTAATTGTCAGGATAGTTTATTGAGCTACTACCTTCCCTGGTAAATTAGTACTGAATTTAATATAACATGCAGGAAGAACCTTTAGTTTTTTATGGCAGGCCATAACCTGGTTTTCTAAGGTTTCAGGCTCACATACTCAAGACATAGTATCTCTCTATGTCTCTCACAAACATACACATACACACACACACACAGTTTGTGGTTTAGCTGCCATACTAAGGATTCCAGCTATACACTTTATTTCTACACTGAAATTTTGAAGTACATTTTTTAGCCAATAATAAAGAAATTACATGCTTCCTTTTTTAGGCACAATTTGATGCTTTGTATTAGAACCATACCTCGCAGGATGCGCAGTAGCAAGTCCCGCCCAAACCATGCTCACCATCCAACAATCGGTGAAAGTAAAGTAATATTCATACCAATGGTGCCATTAATATTCATTGACTATTCATAGTTGCCTTTTCCTCAATGTAGTGTGATCTCGGAGTTGGTATATTTAATTTGCGGGAGGTGTGGGGGGAAGCACTCCCTCAACATGGGGTGGGGGGGTGCAGGTGGGCTTGCCCCTTTGCAAAAAACAAAGGAAAAAAATACTTGCAGCCTTTTCCATACCACAACATACCCATTTTACCTGTAAATCACTGAGGCTATGCTGACTTCTGAGCAATCTGTCCTGCTTGGTACTTTTCTAATTCAATAGCTAAGTAGATATTTAAGCACTATAACATTAGTAACTTAACAAATTCAGACAAAGGACTCTTGTTAGCCTGAAAGCTTGAGGAACTGCAAAACCTATGTTGGTCCAATAAAAATCATTATCCCTGTGTTCCAGCATCTTTGTGTGTTCTTTTGGTGGATTAGCAGGGGATTTCTTAAGCTTTCCTACTGATCTCAGAGGGTGAGAACCCTAATGCCCAGACAAAACTATCATCTGCAAGGAAACAACAGGGGCCTAGAAGTGACCCCTGAGATACTGCAGACTTTTACGTCCGAAGACAAGAATGGTATTGCTCTATGAAAACAAAGACATTTTTTGGCTAGGCAGTTAAAAGTCATTATGCTAAAACCATAAGGTGACAGAACATCTATCAGTAACTTATCGTTCACTAATTTGAAAGCCTTAAATAAGTTCAATCCAACACCAGTAAGTTTTTGTCACATCATCTTCTCTATGGCAATGTCGAAGGTGGTACAGCTGTAGTGCCGTACCTCTTTCTGTAGCCATGCTTCTGGTCACTAACTGCCCTGAGTGGCAGCCCTTAATTGCATTGCTGCTGCCTTTTCAAGAATACTGGCCTGAAGTGATACAAGTGTAACTGGTCTATACAAATCTTATAAAGTTTTATGTCTTTACTTACGAACAACATGATATAACTAGCTTTTCATAGTTCAGGGAATAATGCTCTTGATAAGGAAATGTCAATATTGTACTTGACAGGCAGAACAAGGAAAACATCACACTTTTTATTTTATTTGACATTTGTTTACCGGTGAAAGTCTGACTGGAATAATATCCCATTTTTAGTGGAGGCCCAGGGATAAAAGCTCCATATTGATATAATGGGTCTATATTAAATCAGCGAATGCTTAAAAATGTGAACGCTGATTGATTGAACTTATGTAAGAGAAAGCTTACAATCTCAAACTGTCAGAACAGCGATTTTTTTTCCTAGGGAAAAAAAATCACTGATCCAAAACACATACACACAACACAAGCACACCAAACAAACAGCAATCCACACACATACACCTAAAATCTGACACCTAAACCTACACTAAACTATACACACGCCACTAACTATCCACTTTCCTTAACCCAAACCCTAACCCTAAGGTCTGTCACTGTCGCACACTAACCTCACCCGCTCCCTAACCCTAATTCACCTAACCCACCCTAACCCTCACGTCCACACAATTGCACACATACCTAACCCATGCCCTAACCCTAACTAACCTAACCCATCCTAACACTCACATCCACACAATCGCACACTTACCTGAACCCGATCTGTAACTTTCCACCACAGCACTGAAAATACTGAAGCAACAGAAACAGACAACCGAATTCTTTCCATAGGAAAAAAATTGGGTTTCTGTTGCTTCGATATTTTAAGCTTTCCCTTACATAAGTTCAATCAATCAGCGTTCGCTGATCTAATATAGACCTGATATAATATGGTTACAATTAAATAGCAAAGTTATTGCAAAACCTAATACATAAGAACAACATATTAACTAATTAAAAAAATTCCAAGTTCATTTCATACATTGTAGATTATCCATACAGAGTACAAATATTTCGACAGAAAAGTTAAAAAAACAAAGCTTGTCAATAGTTAAATAATTCACAACTTCAGTTACAGTTTGCAGAGATGACATACACACTGAGTGCGCACTTTAGAACAGAGATAACTAGATAACATAGCCCTGGCAACAATTATATGTGTCTTTTATCTAAGAATTAGATTTACTATGTTCAGAAAGAAGGGATTAGTAAGAAGTATGCCTGGGGGAGGAGGGTCACATGGTCATAGAAATGATGGAGAAAGACCATCTGAGCCAGCTTGGTCAAAGCTATAGACTTCTCTAAACTAATGATTCCACGTGGATATTAAGATTTTGGGTAAAACAAAAATCAGTAGAAAAGTCAAAATATGTTCTGCTAATGTTCCAGGCATGGGCTCAGGAACCTGCATACCTGAGATGAATTGAGAGTTAAAGAAAATGGCAAAGGCTTTGTCTACATGTTTTGATTCAGTTAAATGTTTACCATTAATTGTTAAACTTAAAGTAAGGCTTTGTTTAGTCTTCCAGGTTATTAATTTATTCCCCCAAGCCTGCAAAATTACCAAACAGTTCTACCTGTCTCTGTTTCATAAATGTAGCTAGTTTTATTAGCAAATATACTTGCAGTGATTTTGGAGAGGGCAGTTTTGACTGAATTCTGATGACAAATGGTTTCTTTTGTCTTGGTACTAGGGATTTTTGGAAGATCTAAAAGCTTGTTTTACTTATGAGTTAACCTGTGAAGCTGGTTTGTAATGCGGCTCTTTTTTCATAGATAATACATATCTTGCAATGGCAAAATAATTTTGATTAAGTACTTTAATGTTATTTCACAATTTGAGTTGTTTGTTACACAAAACCTTAGCCCAGCTACCTGTACATCTGCAGATACAATGCCAACCCTCAGTTGTTGTATCTTTTGGCTTTTCCCGGTTAGGGGTTGCCACAGCGGAACTCCGGTCCGCTAATGATTGGCAGCAGATTTTTATATACCGAGTTGCCAGCCCTGATGTACAAACTTCAATGAAGGTACGCCCATTCACGCATGTCTCCACACAGAAGACGCTTTAGCTGAGAATCGAACAGGACAACGTCTTGCTGTGAGGTGACAATGCTACCGCAGCACCACCACTGCGCAGATACAATGCCTCAGTGGTTCTGAAAAATAGATTCTGTTTGGACTGGTCACACCTTTGTAGCTGTACTCTAACAGCATGTGTTAAAGTCTAAAGTCCCACTAGTAAAAGTGTCTTTCCATATGAGACAAGTGTTTATATGACCAAGTTGGTTAGCTAGGAAGAACATATGATAAATCAGCTATTCTGGTTTTAAATTGGCACATCCATTTAGTGAGTAACTGCCAATATGTTGTCCAGCAGGACAGCATGCTCCTGAAAGCACTATTCAAATACACCTCAGCATAATTCTCAAACATTTAGACAGTGTCAATGCCTCAGCATGTAACATGCCATCTTTGGGGTTAGAGGACAATAAGGCCAAGGACTTAGATTGGATTAATTTTCCATTACAGACACTGTATTGCGGGGGGTGTCATCCCTCAGATGAGATATTAAACCAAGGTCCCATCTGTTTGAGTTGGTGGATGTAAAAGTTGTCACGGCACTTAAGAAAAAGAGTGGATGTCTTTATTAATATGCAAACAACACAACAACACATATATACATTGTATGCAGTTTCGAAATACAAAGTTGTATAATAATCAAACAAAAAATAATCAAAGAAAAGTAAGTAAATTACGCAGACCATACTCAGAATAAGTTTACCTACAACATCACTTCATTTATGTTTAGGTACATCATATTTTCCATAGACAATTATTCCCATGTCTACATGTGAAATACAGACTATATCACGTTTTTTAAAACATATGCCAAACTACTTGTACTCTCTTACAATCTCATAAAGCATATTCAGTAGTTTCTTCTATAAGATATATATTTCATAATCTTTATTGCCTTTGCTTATACTTCATTTGAGATTTTATAGTTAATTTCAACAACACGAGTCTCCACAGAAAGTCTAAATTCATAAACATTAAGAAACTGCTTTTGTCTCTGTTTAATAGCTTTTAGTATGTTTTGAGATGCATTTACCCATGGTCTAAAATAGTAAAACGTGTTCATGATATCCATATATCATCCTGAGATTCAGAAAGAACCCCATTGCTGGCAATAACAACTGTAGCCAAATGAGCCTGCTTCCATAATGCAGGGAAATGTGATTTAGAGGCATTTTAGCCACAGTGAAGAAACACCTCATTATTACCTAATTTGGTGGTCTCCATGAGTGCAATTTGGCACTTTCCTGTGGTGGTCTCCACTGGTAGCCTATGCATCTCACTGGCACAGGCACGCCCTCTCATTCAGTCTCCCATACACATGCGCACATTCAAGCAGACACACACACATACACATACATGCACACACACACACACACACACACACACACACACACACACACACACACACACACACACACACACACACACACTGATGTACCTCTTGCTTGTCCCTTAGCATATATAATGTCCCTGACGTATCTTCTTATTTTCATCCCAGTCCTTGTATATTATGGATTCCTACAGTCAGTCAAAACTAGACATCAGAGTTTCATTGTTCTTAATGTGTTTAGAGTGCATCATGATGCTAGACCTTTTGCTCTATTAACTTTTTCACTTAGTACATGTGATGTTTTAAAATTCTCCATGATGTTATCTAGTGTTCCTCCCATCTTTGTCCCAAAACCTCACTCCAGACAGACATATCACCATCCCTCTCAACTGTCCTTAAGTTTAAGGACGGCTCCTGCTGTTGCTTCTTATACATGCCCGGTCCCTTGTAACTCAAGGACTGTGGTAATTCTTCAGTAATGTCAGACGTTAGAGTTTCACATTTCTTATTATGTACAAAATGCCCTGTTATACGAAGTCCTCAACTAGCATAGAAATTCCTGCTGATCTATGCCAACAGTCAAGGATCGAAGTTTCCCTATTTAACTTAAACTTGTTTTCTTACTTTCAAGGAATTAAGGTAATATGTAAGGATTATCCCTGATGCCTAGTGGTGGTGCAGAGAACTATCTGTTCTAAAGTTGTGCATTTGTGCAGAAGTGCAGGGTTTGAATTTTTGAAGTGTCTTTAAGGAACAATATAAATAGTTATCCCTGGTATATAGTGCTCCCCTGCCTTGCAACTTCCTTGCTACCAAATGTTGCTCTGTTCTATTTTGTAAGTTCTATTAAGGCACAATATAAATAGCTATCCCTGATGTCTAGTGTTCCTCAAATCTCACATCTGTCATGCTGCCATGTGTTGCTCTGTTCTGTTTTATAAATGCTTTTAAGGCATGGCATAAACTGTTTTTCCTGGTTTCTAGTCCTTATCCCATGTCTTTTATGCTGCAAATTATTGTTCTACTATTTTTGTAGTGCTTTTAGGGCATGATAAAAAGAGAGTATCCTTGGTGACTAGTGTTCCTCAACCCTCAACATTGCAGGACTTGCTTGCCAGTCTAAGGGAGGGTGGCGGTGTGACAGACCCATCTCACCCACACACACATTCATAGACACACACATACACACACACACACGCACACACACGCACACACGCACACACGCACACACACACACACACACACACACACACACACACACACACACACACACACACACACACACACACACACCTTTCCTACTTTGCCCCTAACTAGCAACCCTACTGTGACTACCCAAGCAGACACACACACACACACACACACACACACACACACACACACACACACACACACACACACACACACACACACACACACACACACACACACACACACACACACGCACTCACACCTGAGACCACTCAATCCACTGCATATACTCGCACATAAAGTCACACACATATACACAAGCACACTCTCCCCAGTACTGCATGTCTGTTACACTCCCCTACACTTTCTTCTGACATGATCTCTGCCACTGGAAGCATCTGGTGAATGCAAGCTTTTGGCAGTGTTCATTAACTTATTAACACCTAAGTGGTCTGTAATTTCACACAGCCTAAATACATCTTGCATTCAAGAACTTTTTCTAAAAAAATAAACTTCAAAAGGATAAGATAAAAGTAAATATTTTGTTAACAATAAAGATATTAAAACTATACAAATTGCAATGTTATCAGTAAGACATATTCTTTGCAGTGATAATAGTCAATGTATTAATTGTCTTTCCATCGATACAATATTTTAATGCACATAGACCCCAAACATTCTCAATTTATCACATCTTGAAAACTGTATAACCTAGACATATATTGTTAGAACATTTTTGTTAAACAGAAATAATCTTCATGACAACAAGAAATTCCTCTATGAGTGCATGCTTATTCAGATATTTTCAGAAATATGCAAACAAATGCTTAATTCTATAATTAGCAGAATAAATAGCACTAAATATTTCTCAAGATGTGCAAAGTGCAGTGCAAATTTGAAAGATAGTTTTCTTCAACAACATCTAAGGTTCCATCTGATGTCTTGCAACAGTTTGTAAGTCAGTTGTTTTTTTTATGTATTTAGTACATATGCAAATGTTGTTTATGTTAATAATTGCTAACAACTAGCAATATATCAGGTATAGTCTGATATAAAAGGACACTGGCAATGACTTTTTCTGTCTCCCACAATGGCATACGACACTGTTGTATCTTTCGGCTTTTCCCGGTTAGGGGTCACCACAGCAGAATTCCGGTCCGCTAATGATTGGCAGTAGATTTTTTACGTGCCGAGTTGCCGGCCCTGACGCACAACCTTCAATGAAGGTAAGCCCATTCACGTATGTCTCCACACAGAAGATGCTCTAGCTGAGAATCGAACAGGACAACGTCTTACTGTGAGGCGACAACGCTACCGCAGCACCACCACCGCAGTACAATGGCATACGACACTATACCCCTCAATAACATGTAGGGCTCTCAGTTATGAAAATATGAACATAAATATGAAAATATGAATAATAAGTGATTAACAGTGATTCATTTCTCTACTGCAATATATCCTAGATTAACAATCTTAGTGTCATTTTGTTAAATTCTGAACACCATAAGGAGCTATGGGTGTTAACTGGAAGTATAGAAAAAAGGTGCTATAGGCTTGCATGAATTAACATGACTGGTGGTGGTGTGTGAATGCCTTACCACAAGCATTTCTGGGGAAGACTACATGGCTAATTAACATAGGCTGCTTACCCAGAATGCTTCATTAGCAGTTGCAGTAGACAGCAGAGACATCCCACTGTGGGAGGGCTGCCTCTGAATTAGAAATGGTTACTGCAATTTAAAATTTCTAAATCATGCCTCAAATTTTCCTGTGTCTTAGAATACTAAATATGTCTATATTTCACAGTGCTAATTTATTATACTTATTATAATTTTTTTTAACCTCAGGCACCCGACAAGTAACCAGACTTTTTGTGGAGGAAGACTTCCTTATTCTAACTACTTGGATCCTTTCTGTAAGCCATCTGGCTATCCAATGGGTGATGTAGGGCTCTATACCTAGTTTGCTGAGCTTTTCTACAATTATCAAGTGGGATATTGTGTCAAATGCTTTCATCCATTGGTTTGATGACCTTCTTGAAGAGGTCTAGCAGGTTGAATAGGCAAGACCTGCCCTTGACAAACTCAAACTGATTTGGGTCCAATGTTTTTTTAGTTACCTATGTCATCATTTAGGATATCCATGTTTATTCTCTCCATATCTTTGCACATCAGGCTAGTCAGGCTTATGGGTTGATAATTCCCTGCATGCATGGATGGCTCACTCTTGTGCAGCGTGATACCATTGCAGTCCTCCATTCTTTTGGTATGAAGCCTGTTTGAATGCTATGGTTAAAGAATGTTTCTAGTGGTTCTGATAGTTCATGTTTTGTGCTATTAAGGAGGTATCCTCAGATATTATCGGGACGCATCAAAGAAGTGTTTGTAGCCTTGGAGAGAACCTTGAGTACCTGTTCAATAATGATACTTGGGAAGGCATCTGTTGGGGAAATAGGGGTAGAATTGAAACTAAATTTGTCAGCCTGGAAGTTTGCTATATCTTCTGGTCCTGTATAGGTGTCCTATTTACAATTAATTTGGTACATTGCTGTGTACTGGCTCTTAGGTTATGCATACAGCTGAAGAATGCTTTATGATTGTCCATGGCCTGGAAAGCTAATTTTACCTTAAATTTGGCTTTTAGTGGATTTTATTAGCCCTCTGAGTTGCTTGTTTAGGTTGTTGAAAGATTTGTTTTACATTGCTGGGCATAGTACCCTCTAATTCTTGCCATGAATGTCTTGCTTTTGTTATACAATTTATTGATGTTAGGATTCCATGAGGGCAGTTTGTTGTTTGAGTTGGTCCTGTGCTTAATCTGAGTACTAATGTCTCTCTTATAGGTTCATAGGTTCATACTAGGCTATCTTGCCCTGGGGCATTCATAAGCCTAGCCCAATTTTGTTTGGCTTATGCCACCCCTTGATTTGAGTATACTGTGCCCTTTTTAAATTTTAGTTTACTGTGCCTCTGTCTAATAGTGACATGGAAGTAATCAAACCTATGAATCCCCATTCTTCTTGGGGGCAGTGAGGTGCTCTGCCTAACATGAATATAGGTTCATAGGTTCATATTAGGCTATCTGCACTGTTAAATGGTTATAGCAAGTGATTAACACATTGTGTTTTCATAGGATTCATGGGTTAATACTAAGCTAACTGCCCTTGCGAGTCATTTTAAGCCTAGCCAATTATCCCTTATGAGACTCAAACCCTGCACCTTGTGTTTGCAAGGCAAACAACTTAACCATTAGGCCACCCTCTTCAGCTGTTAATACAATTATACAGGGTTTCTATCAACAATTTCAAATAAGCAGTGGTACTCTGAGGGTTTGGGAGGCTTGAAATATTGCCAGAGTGTTACTTAGTAATAGGACATTTGCCCTAGAATAATTCCTAAAAGTTCCATCCAGGGTTAGCAAATGTCCCGGATTTTAGCTTTACTTCAAAGAAGACAGGTATATGGTCTGTCCTGACTTCTGAGGACATTATACTTGGGAGGGAGCAATGTTTCACTATGTTTGTGAAGATCATGTCAAGGATGTTTGCACCTCTAGTGGGCAAGTTAGGGATCATGCTTGATTCTCAGTTTATAATGGGATAGTTAAGGCTGCTCATGAGTATGGTGCTAGGTTAAATGGGGAGTGTCTCCAATATATTTAAGTATGTACTGTGGTTTTCCTGGGATATTGAGGGGGGCCCATAGCTTACAATGCCAACCTGATAAACCATGAGATTTTGTCCAAGGTAATTTGGACATGGAGAAGCCGAAACGCATCATACTGAGGTACCAGCCTTGGGGTGTGTTTTCAATGTAAATAGAGACCCCTCCACCTTCTGTCCCTTCCTGTGCAGTAGTTGGTCTAAATGTCTGGAAGGATTTGTAACCCTGTACTGCCATGATGCTCACTTTGACTTTAAATCATGTCTCAGTAACTGCATAAATATCTATATTCTACAGGGTGAGAAGAGCTTGCAGGGAGTATAGTTTCTTATTTAGACTCAAGGCATTGAGCAATAACACCTTTAGATTTTCCTGGACTGGTTTAGCTATGTCAGTAGGTTTATCAGGTTGGCATTGCCTAAAAAAAGACAGAATAGAGGTGAACAAGGTTTTAACCAGTATTTAAAATCCCAGAAGAGACAGGTGCAGACCATTCCCGGCAAATGCAGAATGGCCTGTTGACCATATCATCCCAGGATGACAAATATTGTACCTCTTTTGAGTGACATCATACACTAAGCCAATTGACATCATACACTAAGCCAATTGATAAAGTAAATTATTTTCTGTTGATATTGTGGCATCATCTTTAGAGAAGGTAGATTGCTGCTCATTGCTAAGCTCATACTGGCCTAGGACACATAGTCATAGAGCTCAGTCATGCCTTTCTTCAAGCAGTCCAGGGAGGTACATCTCAGGTCTTTCACACCCACATGGGTTGTGACAGAGTCATACTGGTACTTGTGGTTCAGTGACCTAACTGTGTGCATGACTGAATGGATCCTAGCCCTTGACAGACAGATTACCATGACTGTCTCCTTATTTAACGTGGTGAGTGAGACATCTGTGCCTCTCAAAATGGAGACTCCTATGGTCAATTTGTATCTCAAGTACATACATATATATATATATATATATATATATATATATATATATATATATATATATATATTCCTTCATATAATATGTCTTGAAAGATGTTAGCTATTTTTTGTAACTGTTTTATAAAATTCTTACCATCATTACCTAATGTAAGTTGTCTCTTAATTTCTTATATATGTTCTATCTCCTTTTTTACAGATATATTTTGTTATACCTTCACAAATATCTGTATAAGATGATATCATGATCAAGACAATCACTCAAAACTTGTACAAATGCTAGTTTCTGTTCTGTTGTCATTCTTTTATAAGGTCCATTTCCTGTGCCATCTATATCTGGTGGACTATTCTCATTAACATCATGCAGTATCACATTTAAGTCTGGCACAGTAATAGGTACCCACAAATTTTATTTTTGGTCACCTGATATTTTTGGAAGATTCCAACATATTTTCTTACTTACTGACTGTGGCTGATATATCGGTTTTACGTAATGAATAAAAGTATTCATTACAGAAGAATCATAAAATGGGCCAGACCTGCAGAAACAAATAGCCAAAAACAGAAGCAATGGGGCTGATGAAGCCCTGTTGGAGAACAAAAGGACTTGAAAAGTGGAATTGATAAAGTTTTTTTTTTTATATTCTTTATGTTGACATAGTTCTTGTAACAGATATAGTGCTTGCATTGCTTTGTTTTTATTGATTATGGAAGACTGAGCAGTATACAGATTTCCAGAAGCATCTGTTAGGGATGCTGTGTTTCCTTCATCATGTTCTATTTTCTTTGTTTAATAGCCTCTGCTTTACCTTGTGAAAAGAACTTCTGCATATACAGCATGTGATTGATTTTATTCAAACTCTGTATAATTCTCTCTAATAATTATGTTTCCTGTTTGTGCTAATATATACTCATAGTCTTGTAAAGCATGTTCATAGTTTTTCTGTTCATGCTTCCATAACCTTGATTTTACTTGCAAGTTGATTTTTTAATCTTTTCTTTGTAAGCTAACCACTATTGATTTATAGTACTATGAAGTAATTTCATTGTAACCTGATCTTCCCATAACTGGTTATTTTTTTGCAAAAAACCTCAAATAATAATATATTATCTTTTAACTGCTCTATCCCCATGTCCATTTTTAAATAAAAATAATTGCCCTAATATACTCAACAGAGCAGTATGATCTGAAGAAGGTACAGCATGTAATCCACCCTTCATTTCTTATAACATTTCAGAAAATAAAATAAAATATAGTTATTCTCACTACTTATTTTCCCCCTGGGATATGTGTATTTTTTTTATTTCCCCATAGCAGTAGTGCTAGTGAGTAAAAGTGGCGAGGAAGCAGAGCTACTCTAGGGACAAAGTATTAAGGGTCCTGACTGAGAGCTCCTGACCTGCATTCTGCTTTTTATGCCAGAACAGAATGTTACTTCAGATAGCAAGCCAATACAGATTGCTGCAGTTTAAACAAAGATGTATTTTTTTTGCTCTTCACTTGAAGAGTGGGGATTGGGGGGTAGATTTAAGGTGAGGGTGGATTACCTATAGCAAATGTACCAATCCGCTGAAATCTTTTTTTCACCAGCTATGGCTCTGACACATAGTAAGTTATTTCATGTATAATTATTCTTTGCAAATCTTAATATCTAAAGATAACTTATTAAAATTAAAGTCTCCTAATAGGACTATATCTGTGTTAAATTTTAAGTCTTATTTTAATTATAAATAAATGTATCTTATCTGTTGCATTAGTGTAAGCATATATGACACCTAATCTTGTTATAATTACAATGTAAAGTCACATAGAACATCTGCCTGGTATGAAAACTGTTTTTTAAAACCACAGTGTGTTTCAAGTTTGCTAATACAGGAATACGTTAATCCCTTTCAAAGCTCTGTACTATGTCTCCTTTCCATAAAACTTCCATTTGAGCTTTCTGTATTTAATTTAACAGCATGATATATTCGGAACAAATAATATCGACAGTATGTTTCCTGTAGCGTTCTATAACCGTTGAACTCCTAATTTCATTCTTAATAGAATTAACATTCAGTGATATGAAAGAAATGTTATATACTTTCCCTTTTTACAGATTTTTTTCTGTTGTTATATTCTTTTCTTAACTCCTTTATCTATAGTGGTAGCATGGTTTATTATTAGATTTTCGAAGTGAACTCCATCGACTGTACTGTTGTCGAACAAGGAAGTTTGAAAACGGTAATATCGAACACCAAAAGCCAACCTAGGAATGGGTTTTAACATGGGTCGAGATAGGGGAGAGGTTTGTAGTTTGGCAGTAACACTGAACACCTATCTCGACCCATGTTAAAACCATTCCTAGGTTGGCTTTTGGTGTTTGATATTACCGTTTTCAAACTTCCGTGTTCGACAACAGTACAGTCGACAGAGTTTGCTTCGAAAATCTAATAGTAAACCGGTAGCATTACTTTCTTCCATATCCTCAACATCAGAATTCAACTTACTAGATAAAACAATATGGATTTTTTATACTAACATTATATTCATGTTATACTGTATTACTATGCTCTGTGTCTGTTATTGCATTTGCTTTTTCGTTGTCATTGTTAATATTTGCTGTCACATTTTCACTGTTCATTTTAACTGCTACCTGAGAAAAAACATCACAATTTACTGGATTAACACCATTAGACATATTTTTTTCAGACATAGCATTATCATTCATCTTATAACAGTCAAACCAAAAGTGTTATTCAGTATTATATTTTCTACAAAATACTTTACAGTCACACATCGAGTGCCCTTATTAATCACATTGATTCCATTTTTCTCTGGCATTGTTGTACCAAATGTTTGTTATCACCACAGTAATAAAATGCTTTGGACCATCTTCTGTACCTTCAAATACCTCTTTTACCATTTAATATGATAATTTTTGGTCTATGCTGTAAATGGCCATTTAAAACAGATATTTAACTCGTATTTCCTATGCCTCATTCCATAGTTCTCTTTTGTCAATAACCTTGACTTGAAATCAAGTCTAACATTTTCCAACAAACTAATGTATTAATTCTTCATTTGTGTCTACACTTCTGAACTGCATGGTTATTTTTTTCTTAACTGAAATGTTGGCAATAGCAATATAATCCTTCCAAGGCACGCAAATTGGTTTATTATTAAGTAAGTACAGACATTTCTCATCTTGGCTATTATTTTCATATGTTAAATCACAAAATGATTTAGTCCATAAATTAATTAGTGTCATGATGTTTCTTGCTACAAAGCCAAATGGAACAGTATCCCACCACACATATCTATTAAGAGAGTTTCATTTTTTTTCTTTAAATGCATACATTTGTTAATTTATTCAGTTTGTATATGATTTTTTTCACTTCCAACACATTATTAATCGGTGTAAACATCTGCATCATATGGCTGAGGTCTGTCAAATGTTGCAGTGAAGTCATCATTATATCCTTTTTTGCATGACTTCCTGTTACTGGTATAACATCTAAATCAGTCATGGTATTTTAATGTCTGTCTTCCAAATCAATCAAGGTAGACACAGAATTGTATATAACAATGTTTTTTCTTAAGTTTTTCAAGTGGAAAACATGTTTCCATGGCAGCTGACCAAATAAAGCCATATAATCATCAGGTTCTTATTCTGCAGTCATCACTTTTCAGAGTGGGGTAGTTGTAATTCTATAGGTCAATATACTCCTCTGTCAAGAGTATAATAAACGCATATGTTAGATTATTCTAATACGTTTGTACAGAACTATTGAAGAATCAATAGAGAATATACTTACTGCATTTTATTTCAAATCCCACAGCAGCTGTTTGTCTCCCCTGGTGTGTAATCATCCTCCTTTACATTTTTGCATTCAAGTAATCCAAACCACTCATCAGGTCAAGCAGGTTTCTGCCCCCCATAACAAGCAGTGGAAATATCAGACTTCTCTCTTGAGCACTGGGCACCCACAAACACTGTCCTGCAACTAAAGAGACTAAACACTAATTATACCAAATCACCCATCAGGTCAAGCAGGTCTCTGCCCCACATAATAAGCAGTGGAAATTTCAAACTTCTCTCTTGAGCACTGTGCACCCGCAAACACTGTCCTGCAACTTTGTTGTTTGTCTTTTCGGCTTTTTCCTGGTTAGGGGTCGCCACAGTAGAACTCTGGTCTGCTAATGATTGGCAGTAGATTTTTATGGTGCCGAGTTGCCAGCCCGACGCCCATCCTTCAGCAATGGCATGCCCATTCACACATGTCTTTCGGAGGCCACTCGACCACAGGGAGGACATGCAGACTCCACACAGAAGGCACTCCAGCCGAGAATCAAACAGGAGAACCTCTTGCTGTGAGGCAACAACACTACTGCTGTACCACCGTGGCTTTAAACTGTCCTGCAACTAAAGAGACTAAACACTAATGTAGGTGCTTTACTTCCAAGTGTCTAGGCAGTAAAATACCTTGTGAGTTAGTGAGTGTACTAGTACATTCTGCTGTATAGTTCCTTAATCAAACCACTGTACTGATGAGCACATCACCAGGAAGAAAAGGCTGAATAATATTCTCCAGTTGATGATTGGATGGGAGAAAGGAAATTCACCCTGGGGATCACGTCAGTTTCCCTGCTAGACAGGGGTCCAGGGAAGTAAATAGTGTGGGAAGAAATAGCCAGGGAATTGTTATGGCTAGGCTTGTATAGGCTCTAGGGCCGACAGCCTAATACCAACCTATGAACCTAAGTTAGTACCCCCCCCAAACTAAAGTCTATTTTCTTTTGAGAAACACTTAAATATATAAAATAGCATTTCATTACCTCTCCTGTTTCATCTATAACTAACACCAGCTTTAATTTTATATCTTTTAAGAATTTCAGGGTAAAATTCAAAAACACTTCCCAAAAATTGGAGTCAGACTTACAATAACCATAAAAGAACTCAGACAGTTAAAGGTTAATTGACTCTGATTTCTACTTATCCTGACTAAAACTCAAGATCTCAGCTTACACATTGTCTCCTTTGGAATGGCACTTTCTCTGCCTCAGGTGTAGCCCCACTCCGTTCGTCCTCGCTATGCTTGGACTCACTTCACTCCCCCCCATTTCCACCCACAACCATATCATTTCCTTTACACTTCTTCACCATTTCCCTTCTATAATCAACCCCCTCTCCTTCCTGTTTCCTAATTATCTCTCCTTCACTTACAAAACCTATCTACCACAGCTTCACCTATCACACCACACTCCTTTAACTAACTACACATAATCTAGCTTACCCATACTTCCTCCTCTAACTTTAACCTTTTTCCTGGTCCATACCACCTTCTTTATTATATTGTTTTTCTCCCAGTAATCACCATGCATACACCACTCCTCTCCACTGCAATACTGCTATCACTATGTCTTCTCCATGCTCTAACATACTCACCAACAGTATTAACCCCCTTATCATTATACCCCTATCCATACACACAACTATAACTTCTCCTATACCCAACAACCAGTACTCATATCTGCATCCTTCCTCCCCACGAATGTACAACTCCCCAAAATAAAAATCCCCCCTCCAATTACATAATATTTACAAACAAATCAAAATACACTAAATACTACCTAATAACTATCAAACCTAACTACTATCCTATTTCACTACTCCTATCAGGTGATAGCCACCCTAACCCAGGACCCAGTCCTAACTCTACCACTCCTCAGAATACCTCACCAACCACAAGTAATTTACCAAAAAAAAGAACAAAAAACAAACAAATCTCCTTTTACTTTACAAACACTTGAAGCATACTTAATAAAGTTAGCCAACTTCATGCTTGGATATCTGCTCAAAACCCAGACATTATTTCCCTTACAGAAACATGGCTTAAACCACAAAACCTAGATAAGGACATACTCCCTCCTGGATATAATATAATACGCTTAGATCACCCTAATACAAAAGGAGGAGGGATTGCAATTGTATACTGCAACAACCTCACTTTTACATACCCAAAGCTGTCTATACCTTCCTTTTCTCCTGCAGAATTACTGGCAGCAAACCTTAAGCTCAATGACTATACTACTATTACTGTCATATCTATCTACATTCCACCAGAGGACAACATTCCCTTATTGGAAAGCATTCTCTCCTACCTCTTCCAAAACATCCCTAATAAAATCATCCTCCTTGGGGACGTGAACATAAACTGGGAAACACTTACCAGTCCTAACTCAACATACCATATAAATCTATATGGCTTTTCACAACTTATCTCCCGGCCTACTCATACCAATAACACTTGTTCTACTAGTACACTCACTGAATGGATTCTTGTCTCAAATCCCTCTAAATACCACAATCCTGAAACACTGTAACTCCCTGAGTGACCACTTTCCAGTAAAGGTACTTAGACATACATCCCACTTATCTAAACCACATAGATGCATAACCTGCCATAAATTATCCAAATTCAACCCAGAAACTTTTAATAATCTCTTACTCGGAAAAAACTGGAACTTCCTCACCCAGCTCCCACTTGATGAAGCAGTTCAAGTTTTTAACTCAACCTTCCTAAATATGTTAAACTTACTAGCCCCATTACAGAAAGTAAGGATAAAAGCTACTATAGCCCCTTGGCTATCTTAGAATACTCACACTCTCATGACAGCCGGAGACCAAGCCTGGAAAACTTGGACCCAAACTAAACTACCAGCAGATCTGCAAAAGTATAAAGAACTGAGAAATAAGACAAAAAATGTATTGATAAAGATAAAAAAGACATCTACTATAACCCTCCAGCTGCCCTAAAATTGGGTCTATATCATATATTCGATATTCCAAAATATCAAACACCATAAGTTCGAACTTGGAATTTTGGAATATGATAACAATGAACACTCAGAAATTTGCTGTTCCGAGAAACATTCACACAACACAAGCACACCAAAATAAATAAACCACACACATACACTTAACAAAACCCTACTTCTAACCCTACACTACACCATACATATATTCCTATCTATCCACTAACCTTAACCCGCACCCTAACCCTAAGGTCCCTAACTATCGCACACATACCCTATGAAATTATACACAAACTAATTAATACACATACATACAGTTAACAAAACCCAACCCTACACTAAACCATACATACATTCTTAACTATCCACTTACAATAACTCGCACCCTAACCCTAAGGTCCGTAACTATTGTACACATACCCTACAAAACTATACACAAACAAACTAATTAATACACACACATACAGTTAACAAAACCCAACCCTACACTACAACATACATACATTCCTACCTATCCACTTTCCTTAACCCGCACCCTAACCCTAAGGTCCGTAACTATCACACCACAGCGGAGGAAATAGCGAAGCCATGGAATGGCCCACCGAAATCTTGCCCTAGGTAAAAATTCGATGTTCAGGGGCTTTGCTATTTTCATCCTTCAATTTAGTGGGTTCGATATTATACTATTCAAAGTTTTACAACTTTGTTGTTATAATATAGACCCCTAAAGTCAGATCCAAAAAAATTCTAGAATGCCATAAACCAAATACTTCATTCTAGTAATTCTAATTCACCTAATTCATCTCCTGACAAATCTCCCAAAAAGACTAACTCCTTCAATGCCTATTTTATTCAGTCAATAGCCAAACTTTTCAATCCTAACCTAAAATACTCCAGTAACAGTGTTTCAAATTGCTTGGAGCATCCACCCACAGCCAATTCTGCAAACTCTTTCTTCCTTAAAGCAGTCCCTACTGCTTACATCAAAGTCCTTCTTTCCAAACTAAAACCATGCTCTGTTTCTATTGACAGCATCCCATCTTACTTTCTTCAGATAGCTACTCCCTCTATTGCTTTGAAAGTATCTATTTTCATTAACCGTTCCATCTCTGAAGCTAAAGTACCTGCTATCTGGAAACAATTCTACACCACACCTATTCACAAAGGTGGCAATTCCACAGAACTCTAAAACTTCAGAACAATAGCTATCCTCTCCTGTCTGTCTAAAGTCTTATAAAAATGTATACATACACAAGTAATGCAATATCTTATACAGGACACACTCTTCACTCCCACTCAGCACGGTTTCCGACCCAAACATAGTACCACTACAGCTCTACTTTCCTTTCTCAACACCGTTTCTATAGCTAGATATAATCATAAACTTATCTCATGCTTATTCCTTGACCTCTCAAAAGCCTTCGACACTGTCTCACATCCTCTGCTACTAATCTCAACTTCTCTACTACAACAATAGCATGGTTGTCCAGCTATCTCACTGACCAACAGCAATCAGTAAGGTGGCACTCCTCACTACCATCTCCCCTTCCAGTGAAAATGGGTGTTTCCCATGGATCCATCCTTGGACCACTACTTTTCAATATCTTCAACAACTTACTCTACTCCTCTTGTCCACAATCATCATTAGTTCAATATGCAGATGACTCCACAGTTATCACCATTGCTAACTCACCCTCTGAACTTCTAACAGCTACCCAGTCTTCTTTCAACTCTGCTGAAACCTGGCTCACCAATAATCAGCACATCCTTAATCCCCTCCAAAAAACAAACTCTTACTCTTTCTCCCCAAAACTGTTACTCATATCAAATCTACTTTTCAAATAAAATCACTAAATCACACTCTCATAGTTGCTGACTTTAGTACTAAATTCCTTGGTGTAACCATTGATGACCAGCTAAAATTCGACCTCCATTTAAATAACTGTATCAGGAAAACCAATCAAAAACTAGGACTTCTCTACAGAAATAAAAAATTCCTAACCCCTGATTCTAGAACCACAATCACCCATGCATATCTTTTGCCATGCCTAACATACTACTCCCAAATACTCACATTTCTTAACTCCACCTTAGTTAGCAAACTCAAATCAACCTATCACAAAATAGCCAGATTTGCTGCACAGCAAACCTACAAATCTCACCATGTATCTCCCTCAGACATCTAAACTGGCTTGAACTACCACACCTCCAACTCCTCTCTCAGCACCAAATGATATACTCCATTATTTATGGGTCTATATTAGATAAACAAAAGTTTATCTTACCGAACGCTGACGTGATCGAAAATCCCAGAACTCGAAACTGCAATTGTTGGGGGGATGCAGCCCCCCCCACACATACACACCCCATTAAATATATATTCCAACTCCGAGATCACACTACAGTGAGGAAAGGGCAAATATTCCCATCTTCACTGTACTGCGATCTCACAATTGTGGTTTCGGGTTCCGGGATTTTTGCTCATGTCAGCGTTTGGTAAGATAAACTTTCATTTCTAATATAGACCCTTATTTATTCACCGTCCTACTGTCCATCACTAGGCACCATAATCTCCCACTATGTCCCATCCAGACTACTCAGGAGCTCCACCCAAGATCTTTTACAAATCTACAAGCCCAAGTCCAAATTAAGAGCCATTACATACAGCTACCATCCCTCTATTGCTTGGTTCATAGGTTCATAGGTTCATAGGTTCATAGGTTGGTACTAGGCTATCGGCCCTAGGGCCTATACAAGCCAAGCCATAACAATTCCCTGGCTATTTCTTCCCACACTATTTACTTCCCTGGACCCCTGTCTAGCAGGGCGACCGACGTGATCCCCGTGGTGAATTTCCTTTCTCCCATCCAATCATCAAGGTTCCTTTTGAAGTGGGCCAAAGAGGCACTCTGCTTGACATGTATGGGAAGTCTGTTCCAGAGTCTGAGGAGTCTCTGGGTCAGGAACCTATCCCTCCAGCATGTTTTGTTTATTGTGATAACAAGATTTAGATCCCTGGAGTGTGTGGCTCTGAGGGATTGAGATTTCTTTAAGTGTAGCATGTCCAGCAGCTCTGGGTTTGACATGGCCTTGTATGTTAAGCAGAGATCGCCTCGTAGTAGACGATATGCAACAGGGTATAGCTGGTGTTTTTTAAGGTGGTCAGCATAGGGCATCTGCTTTAGGCTTGTGATTCTTTTAGTGAGGTATTTCTGCGGCCTTTCCAGTTGTTGCAGATGTCTTGAGAGGTACATACCAAATGGGGCATTGTATTCTATAATGGATCTAATGCGGGATGAGTACAGTAGGACAATGACCTCCTTTTTACTGGATGAAAAGCCCTTAGTGATGAGGTGTGCTACATAGAAGGATTTCCTGACTGTTGTGGAAATGCGGTTATTGAAGGTGAGACCACTGTCCACCTGTGTCCCTAAGTCTCTTATCACACTTTCGGTGTTTAGTGTACTGCCATCTATGTGATAATTCATGGGAACATGTTTTTTCCCAAAGGGGATAACTATACATTTCTTGGCATTGAGCTTGAGCCCATGGCTCTGGCACCAAGCATCAGTTTCTGTAAGGCCCTTTTGTAGAGTATCCACATCATTTGGGGATTCAATAATGGTTCCCAGTTTGCAGTCATCTGTGAACTTTGTTAGCCAGAGTCCCTTAGTGTTGGCCTGTACTTCAGAGAAGTAGATGCCAAACAAGAGAGGTCCCAGGACTGAACCCTAAGGTACTCCACTTGTCACTTGTCTGGAGCTGGATTTGGAGTCACCTGCTTTTACAGTGTGGGTGCTGTCAGTAAGCCAGTTGGCAACCCATCAAGTGGTGTAAGGAGTAATGCCCAGCTTTGTAAGTTTATCTATGATTCCAGAGTGGGGGATGGTGTCAAAGGCCTTGGCGAGGTCCAGATAGGCTGCGTGGACTGCCTCCCACAAGAAGTTAGATCACTTTCACATCCTAAAGTATTCAAACTAGCCACTAAAGAGTACTTAAAAAGTCACTGGATTTGTACCTGTTCTCAGCCCCCTTGAATATACCTTCACTAAATAACAAACCTAACTTCCTCTGTCTTACCATCATTCATTCTCCTCTATACCACAACATTTACAAGTTAAACTAGTCTACTTCATCATTTTTTACCTAACTTTATCTCCTTTCCTTCTGCTGCAGTGTTCTTCATAACATTTTTATAGATAATTGTAACTGCGTATATATGATAACTGTTCTACAAGTTTTATTATGAATGATTATAATGTTAACTGTGTTTGTAATGGTTATATTTTTTGTAACTATGTTTTGGAGCTTTTCCCCTGGGCCTCTGCTGAAAAAGGGCTTTTGCTCAGTCAGACAATCCCGGTTAGCAAGTGTAAAATAGATAATAAAATAAATAATAAATACATATTTGCATGACAACTGAACATGAAGTTTTGAGTTTTTGTTAACCGGAAGGGATCATGTATATGCTAGCAGGAATACAACTGCACAGCTATATAGTTGCATGACTGACAATGCACATTTTAGCAGGAATGACTGAATGTATGAATGAATTAGTGAGCTGTTATACTTCAGGCATTTTAGGAATATTAATGTCAAATAGTAGGGAATTAGAAAAAGAAAGAAGGATAAGAAGAACTATGACCCAAAAGAGCTGGTAGGCTAAAAGGCTGTTCTCAGCGTGGCCTGCAGCAATGATGACTTACTGTTACTGGGGGGAGGGGAGGGGGAGCTTTGGTATTTTTCAGCATACAAAAAGCACTTTAGGCCAACCTCCAGAGGAGTGGAGGATATGTCTAAGGGAATGCGAGTTAATAAATATGGAAGAGGCAAATAATGTAGTTAAAAAAGGAAGAGTCCTTGCCTAATTAGTAAGAGGAGAATAGATTTAGTGTGATTATAAGAACTGAAAATGAGAAAAAGTGAGAGAGCGACAGAGAGAAAGAGAGAGAAATGATGAAATTACAGAAAAGGGGTATAATTAAGTAGCTATAGATGAGGTAAAATGGAAGACCTGAAGTATAGATTTCCTTGCAAGAGGAGCAACAGGGCTCCAATAAAGACTTTATAAAGTGGGGGAGGATAGACGGGAAGCATGTTGTGGAATATATGAACAGAGAGGGGCAGTGGTGATGATCTCTTATTATGGATCAAGTGCAAACTGCACTTGCACACTAGAACATATACAAGAGCGATAGAAATGATTATGAAAGGGGAGAACGTGATTATTTGAGAAGAAGAAGATTTCAATGTAGCACTATGCCCAAAACATGATAGGAGGTTTTGCAGGGTGGAGATAGTAGGAAAAATAAGGGCGTGTTAGAAAGGGGTATGGAAAAGTAATGATTATGAGACATATGAAGAACAAGGTCAGGAAATAAAAAAAACTATTTCCCTTTACTGGCCACAATAATCAGGCAGGTGAGCAGATTGTATACAATACTAGTAGACTGGTAAGGTGGTATGTGAGACTGAGGGAGTTTGAATATTAGTGAGGAATGTGTCCGATGATATTATGGTAGCTATGGAACAGAACTGGAGTTTTCAAAAGGATAAGGGATGGAGATGGAATGCAGTAATGTGGAAATGGATGGAGCGAAGTGAAATGGGTGCAGGTGATCATGACTGGATTATTGCAAAGGAAATACACTTGAATAGGTGTGACAGAATGGGATGGAGTCAAAGCCATGTGAAGAAAAGAAATAATGAACTAGAGAGATAATGTAAACAGAAACATAAAGTGAATGGAATGATTACAAAAGTAATTATGTCAGGCGTAGAAGCAATTGGAGGATGAAGGAAAGGATTATGAGAAAGAGATGATGGATAGCCTAAAAGTAAAGCTAGCAAGAAAACAATGGAGGCACAATTAAAGCAGGAATAGAAGGAAAGAGTAGAATGCAACTAGACATTAAATTGTAGGTATGGAATTTGAATGAACAAAAAAGCATCCATGGATTCCAGGAATAAGAACAAAGTGCAGAGAGTGGGCGTGCGAAAATAAAGAAATCAAGAATATCTTTTGGGACTTCTATTTTAAGCTGTGCCAATGTAGGGGTGTCTTTTACAGGACTGGATGGACCCAGTAGTGGATATAGAAGGAAGAGATTCACTGTATGTACAAGTAAAAGTAGCAGAGCTAGTGCAAGTTATTACGTAAATAAAAGGGGTTAAACCTGCCCCTTGCAGACAACAACTGATTTCTGTAATAGAATAGGTACTGGTAAATGTTTTGAAGAAATAATGAGAACTGGGTATGCATCAGAGTAACTGAAGCAGGCAGATATGGTGGTCTTATACAAGAGGAAGGTCAGTGCAGATGAACTGAGAAATTATAGGCTAATTGCATTATGTAACACTGATGATAAATTATTTTAGTAGTTAGGTTAAAAGGGTATGCACTGATAATTATAGCAGTGGAACAAACTGATTTTGTAAAAGAAGAGGTCTTCCACGTGCTGCTGCAGACTATTAATGGGGTTTATAGGGTGGGCAGCTATAAAGAGTCAGGAGAAAGCAGGTGTAATATCAGTGAATGTACAAAACATATTTGAAGCAATCAGCTGGCTTTTTCTGTTTAAAACTCTGGCAGGGCACTAGATGGATGGTATGTCTGTGTGTGTGTGTGTGTGTGTGTGTGTGTGTGTGTGTGTGTGTGTGTGTGTGTGTGTGTGTGTGTGTGTGTGTGTGTGTGTGTGTGTGTGTGTGTGTGTGTGTGTGTGAGGGGGGACATAGAAGCACTATATTAACAACAATGAGGGAGAATCAGGAAAAATGTAGACAAAAAACAGAAGTTATAAGCTTAGTCTGGAGAGTGTGGCAAGAGTTTTCTGTGTCTACAGGGTTATATTTGTTGTGGAGAAGCTGACTCAAAGCCTAAGGGGTGAACTGATGGGTGGAGAGCAGCATAAATACGTTTGCTGATAAATGCATACTATGAAGCTATAGAATGGATGCATCTACAATTGTTGAAAGTCTTTGATCATTTTATGAAGGAGAGTGGTCTGAAATAGCACCCCAAAAATCAATGGTGATTAAGATAGAGGGAGTCAAAGAGGAAGGTATTAGGTTGTCTTATCCAAAGAGGAGAAGTAAATATCTAGGGATAACAGTGCTCTGCAGGGTAAAGGATTTAATGAGTAAGCACTGTGAGGAGTTAAAAATGAAATTAGGATTGCTGATGGATAGGTGGTCTGGGAAGACTGGGACACAATGGGGGAGATTAGATATGACTAGAGCAATACCACTTATATTGCATCAGGTGAGGCATATTGTAATGACACCGGAAGGCAAATGGACACTAGAAATTTAGCATATTTATCACAGATTTTAAATGCAAGGAGACAGAGAAAAAAATGGAAAAGGAAGAATGAGGCTATGTAAAAAAATGAGAAAAGGATGAGAAAAGATTGGGAGGGATAAAGGATACAGAAAATAAAAAAAAACAATAGCTGAGAGCCTTATGGGAACTAAGACTATGATTTTGAGAAAGGGAGCAAATAACATCAGTGAGTTATTACATATAAATTAATGGAAGGATTTTGGGGATGATGAGGCAATGGGGAGACTTTTGAAAAATTACAGGATTTGTGGAAAAGGCAAAGGAACATATTAAAAAGTTTGAGAAACTCAGTCATGAATATGTTGGCAATTACAGGGAGAGTTATTAAGTAAGATATGATGTAAGATAGGAGGCATGGGGCAAAATTAATAAAATAGGGAGAAGTGGTGAAGAAGAAGGATTGTGCCCCATGGAGCAAAGGAATAATAGATAAGGTATATGAAGATTTAGGAAACCTAGCAGGTAACCAAGAGATGGAAAAGCTTAGAGTGAGATGAGTAAATTGAATCCAAATAAAAGGGGGAAAGTATGAAGTTTGGAATGAAGTGTGGAAAATGAGTCAAAAGCTAAGAGGAATGGATCCTACTCATAACAAGCATTTAAGATGAATTCATCAATAACTAAGGGGAAAATGGGGTATTGACAGAGGAGAGCTGTTTTGAGATATTAGGAGGCAGAAGCAGATAATCTCCATATGTAGTGGGAATGTAGCAAGGTTAAGAGAAGATGGGAGAACTGGGGAAAGGCATGTGGAAAGATATATGTAGGAAAATAAAGGATGGCTGGTTACTATGCTTATCTAAGTTAGAATAAAGAGTTGGAATATGGAGCAATGACAACAGGAACAAATTATTACTTAAAGTGGGGTGAATTGAAAGATAGCTAGTGAGACAATGGAAAGGAGAGAAAAATAGGAAGTTATGGAGGCAGAGCTTACAAATTCCATAAAACAAATTGTCCAGGTAAATCTAAAGAAAAACATGGATTAAGGAAGTAGATTGAAGATAGGAAATGTTAGATATGGAGGAAGTAAGAGATGTAGAGAAAGGAGTAGAAAGGAGCATTCAGTAAGAAAGTTAGGTAAAGATATAGAGAGCAGATGGCTTTAAACAAGGTTTAAAGGAGTACTGAGGATGGTAAGAAAAGAAGTGGATCGCTCCAAGAAAAAAAAAATGTAAGAGTAATGTTTTAGTGTAAGAATGTGAAAATCATTAGGGGGCACATGGCAAGCATATCAGTCAGTAAGAACAAATGATTAAGCCTCTTTTTAGTTCAATTTAAAACATTTAATTTAAAAAGATATTTTTTTACTTTTTTTTAACACTTCCATCATATAATGGATCTCTCTTTGTTTGAAGGTTGTTTCTGTAGTAAATGTGCATGCGTCAAGAATGAACACACAGTGACTTTGGGAACTGTAGTTCTTGTACAGTTCTTACTACTGACCATGTGGCAACAAAAATATTTTGCACTGAGCTTTTCAAATACAAATTTATATATATATATATATATATATATATATATATATATATATATATGTGTATATATATATATATATATATATATATATATATATATATATATATATATATATATACATGCACACATTGCCACAAGACTGAAAAGTTAAAAGAGTGAAAGCCAAAATATCTATATGGTGAAATATCTAACATGGGAATTTGCCTCTTCTCCACTGTTGTGTGACCTCAGAGTTGGTATATATAATTTGCAGGGGTTGTTAAAAATGCTTTCCATATTTCATAATTTAGTCTGGCTTTCTGTCTTCTGAAATTTCTATCTTATGGTGGCATCGACCCATATAAATATATATATATCTATATATATCTATATATATCTATATATATATATATATATATATATATCTATATATATATATATATCTATATGGGTCTACTTCATAAGATCGACAGACCATTTGATCAACATTCATTTGGTCGACAGCTCATTTGATCGACAACCAGTATTCAAGGCACTTAACAGGGATGTGCCCCCTCCCCAATGTTGTGCAACTCTGGAGTTGGTATATATAGCTAGGGGGGGTGTGGGGGAAAAGCCCCCCACCTATTACCGTTTAAAACATGAAAATACAACAAAACTACACATTTTAAAGAAAATTGGTGGGGGGCTTAGCCCCCCACACCCCCTAACTATATATACCAACTCCAGGGTCGCACAACATTGGGACGGGGGGCAAATCCCTGTTAAGTACCTTGAATACTGGTTGTCGATCAAATGAGCTGTCCACCAAACGAATGTCGATCAAATGGTCTGTCGATCTTATGAAGTAGACCCATATATATATATATATATATATATATATATATATATATATATACCTCTATGTTATGGATAATGGGGTAGAGCTCCTGCATAATGTGGGCCACAAACATGCACCAGACTTCAAGGCATCTGGTGCATCTGAAGCAGCATACATGATAAGGGAGGAGGCTAGCACATTGGTGAATCACTCCACCATGCTATGTGATATGCTGTCGTGGCAGCTTGATGAATCACCCCATGCCATATAATACAATGTTTTGCCAGCTTGGTGAATCACCCATGTCATGTGATACAATGTGTGACAAAGGGAGATACTGCTAACCCAACTATCTGGAATTTTGTAAATAATTATATGTCATTGGTGAATATTGAAATTATTTGTGTTAGATGCTTGTGTTACAAATGTATTAGAACTGTATGTCATGTGTATATCAAACTGGTTTGTACAGGTGTGTGTTGAAAAAGGTATTTTATAAAGTGTCTGTGCTTAAAATATAACCACATTGTGCCCTACTAGAAAAGAACAGAAATGTACATGCACTATTGTAACTGTTTAAATGTGTATATGTGGAAACTGGAATAATGGATTAACTTATGAAAAATAACTAAAATTAAATTACTTTATGGCTACACCATAAAATATGATATCTTTCAATTTCAATGCAGCAAGGAGACACAATGTCTAATGTCTGTGTTATCTCTAGGGTGAAATAATTACTAGTCTTGAAATGTGAAGGAATGTAATTGTTTTATGACTTCTAGCATCTGCCAAAGATCTGAGGTCTGTGTATTTTCACAGGTAGATGATAAATACTGTCAGCTTCCAGCAGTGGGGCTTTCACTTGGAATAGAGTCAGATGACAAGAAATGATGTAATTCTGCAAGCTATCTGAGCAGTAATAGTTGAGAAATTAATTTGAGAACTCTCATAGAGAGACAGTACATTCTGTATTCTGTCTTGCACCTGACAAGAACCATTCACCACATCTGCCTTGCTCTGATGAAGTAAGTTACTAGGAAATAGTATAATTCTCTTAGACATAGTCAGGAATGTAGCAATGCTTAGTTTAGATAGTTTTCTTTATTTATTTGAGAGTTTCCTGCAATGTTGTTTTAAATATTTCCTGTGATTTTGAACTCTGATGTCACAGTGAATATATACTGAGCATTTTCTTGTTTTTTATTTTTTATTATTAAATATATTTAAACCTATCATTGTAACTGATTTGTCTAGAGATATTTAAGTTTTGAGAGTACTTGCATATTTATTTGGTGACACTGTGTGGGCCACTCCTATTAGCCTTGCTCTTGGTCAAACTACCATTTGCATTAACATTAATATTACACAGCAAGATTGGACACCTTTGTTAAGGATCTTAAAGTAGCTGATAAGGAGTTGGCTGGTGGCAGTGATAACTACCTTATAGTCTGGCCAAACTGGGCATAGGTAGTAAACCTGTACCAGTCTTTTCCAGTGTGTGTGTGCTTGTGTTTGTGTGTGTGTGTGTGTGTGTGTGTGTGTGTGTGTGTGTGTGTGTGTGTGTGTGTAAATCAAACATCAAATAGAGTGTGTGTCAGCTACTTGGGCAGGGATGCGATAGAGGGGGTGCTGGAGGTCTTGGCTTGACCATCCAGCTGAGATCTTAATTCTATCACTGTGCCAGTGGGGAATATTACTGGGGATCTGGAGAAAGAGGAAGAAACCAGCTCTGGACTGGCTGTGGTCTCTGTGTGCTCTTAAGGGAAATTGCACTTGATGCAGAGAGCTGCATCTGGAAATACTGTGTGTGTACTTGTCATCCTCCCAGTGTACATCTTCCAGTCTTGCCACTGGTGAGGATTGAGGCTCCTTGATTATTGGTCCAGTGCTGGGTCATTACACATTGTTGTGCCAACTTGGTGAATCACCCCACCATGCCATGTGATTCAATGTTGTGCCAGCTTGGTGAATCACCACATGTCATGTGATAGAATGCTGTGCCAGCTTGGTGAATCACCCCATGCTATGTGACCAATGTTGTGCCAGCCAAGTGGATGAGAAAATGCTGCAATACTTGTCCTGCAATAGGTACTTCAGGCCTGTGAGAAGATGTAGGAGGGATCTACCAGCTATGCCCAATACCCTGAGTACCATGTGAGACTTTTAGCCAGACCTGTTCTAGCTGTGTATATGACAATTCATACATAAGATGTGTGAGTTGGCTGAACAGGACATATTTTCTTAACCCTGTAGACACCATTAGATTGACTGTTATAAAAGTCTAGGGCTTTTCCCTTACTTTTAGTTTGTGCAAACCTAGAGTTAGTGAGGGGGTGTAAATTGCCCATCTGATCCATCATCCAAATTCCCGTCACTTTTTAGTGCAATACCGGCTTTTAAAATATGTGTGAAGTGACACACATATTTTAAAAAAGCCGGCATTGCATTTGTTGGTCAACCCTGAGTCTTGTAGTGTTCCATGTATGGTCTAAACTGTAGCATCTGCTTGCAGTTTGCTAAAGTTTAAAAGTAAAAAAAAGCAATTTTTAATTTTTTTAACTGAAACTTGAATGCTGTAACACTCCATGCAGGCTATAAATCTGGCAACTGCTACAGTTTAAAAGATTTGTTTCTTTTTCTTTTTTTTTTTTTTTTTACTAAAACCTCTGTACAATAGTACTCAGTGCAGTGTATAAACTGTAGCAACTACTTACCACATTTGTTGCAAGCAGTTTGTTACAGTTTAAAAAAGAAAAATGGTTTTCTTTTTACTTTTTTTTTTTTTAACTAAAATGGGTCAGAGCAGGGGGCAGAAATGGAATCGGAATTGCTTGGACAGGATGCGGAGGTGTGTTCTGTATCTAACCACCTGGTTGGTGTGCCAGTAAATGGAGCTGGCAGGGAGTTGGGTATGTGGATTGGGTAGCAGTAAGCCATCCTTCCGTTTTGCAGATTCAGAGTGGCTGGGGTGCTAGTTCCTGGTACTGGTACTGGACACTTGTTGAACAGCTTCACTTTTGATAATTAATTTCTGAGCATGTGGGGTTGGGGTGGGGGCAAATCCCCCTCATGTAAAAGTTGTTTTTTGCTTTACTTTGGGTAATCACAAATTAACCTATTGGTTTACATTTCCAATTACATTTTTTTGATGCTTTTGGTTTGGCCAAAGTTTTGTGTTCGATCAAACTCACTGGCTACTATTCATAGCTCCATAAACATACGTATATACACAACACAAAACCTAACACAAAGAAATGAGCATATAAAAGGCAAAGGTAGAGAGATAAAAAGCTAAAAAAAACAATAACCACATCAACAAACTAATTTCCTTCACAGCTCAGTCAGTGTTTTTATTGTTTATCAATGGTAATGCCCCTTTGAAGATCCTTTCAGAGAACCTACTTTTTTTTTCAAGGAGAACATTGTCAGGGGGCAAGCATGTGACATTGGAGACAAGCATCCTGTAATTACTACAACATCTAGAATATGCACATCCTAGTTGCTGCTTCCCTGCCCACGACCTAGATCATTGTACAGTCCCGGCATAGATTGTAACGCTTATTGCTGCCCCCCTAAAATGACCGATAATAACTCACCTGGTGATTCTTCTAAAGAAGGGGCAGAACAAAGTGGATGAGGTAAGTGAACAGGCAATCAGAGGGGCATCTTATTCATCCAAATGTGGGCATACTTAACACAAGTCAGTAAGGATTTTGATAGTATTCAGCCAATGTGGTACGTACTCTGTGGCTTCACTTTTATGTGCACTGGTGCATGATCTATTGACTGCTGACTTTACTTTGTTCCATTATATTTTCATTTACTTCTGTTATGTGTTCCTGACATATTGCACTTGCATACATTTTCAATGCCTGTGGCACCATTCACCCCCGTTTTCATTCCTGTGTGCCTGCTCTGTTTTCTGCTTGATTATGTCACTGTATGTAATTGTATGCAGCCTTGCAAGTAAGTACAGATTTGTACTTCTGTGATCACAGTTCTCATTATTTCATGTCTTGCTATTTGAGTTGGTTCCCTAATTTCCTTTTATTTGCTTTTATAAACTTGTCACTGGAGTCTTAATACTGACAGGTTTGAACAGCTTTGGCTAGCTGCTCAAGAGGTAACTTTGTGGTGGTAATTGCAGTTTACCGCCACCAAAAAGACTCCATGATAGGTCCCAACTGTCTAGATTTTTGCTGAATGTCCAGATTTTTGTCTTATAGTTTAGATCTGTTCCTCATAAATTTTGTGGTTTTCTGGCAAACCACTGATGATTGAAGTCACTAAATAACGACATACATTTGAGTTTCAGCCTTCATATTCTTCTGAAAATGCATTCTAACATAAGTCTTGCTATTCTAACAATGTTCTAGGTTTATAAGAGCAATGTTTACAATATATCCTTATTTTTGGGCCTCTGTCCCCCAATTATTTAGGCTTTGCCTAGATTTCTTGTGTTAAGAAATTGAGAGGTATCAAAGAGTACAGTTTGAGGCCAATATTCTGATTGAAGCAGCATATAAGAGTAAAAAACAGCATGTATGTAGGTTTCTTCTCCTGACAGGGCAGTCTATACTTACATATGTTCATAGTTTTCCCATTCCCTACTTATGAACTGGGCAGGAATGTGTGGGGTCATACCTTTTATAAATCATCATCAGTCCCTTTGTGTGGGTCATAAGCTGTATGCCCCCTTTATGACTGAGTTTCCACATACAGTCTGTGTTCTTAAAAAAAATATCCAGATGAATTTTCTAGTAAAGAATATTGAGAAGGAAGGGTTTTGTTTTTAAAGTTCTGATGTATATGCGTGTGTGTGTGTGTGTGTGTGTGTGTGTGTGTGTGTGTGTGTGTGTGTGTGTGTGTGTGTGTGTGTGTGTGTGTGTGTGTGTGTATGTGTGTGTATGGCTTGTGTGTTTATGTATGCGTGCATGCATGCGCAAGTGCACATTTGTGTATTTGTCTGTTAGTCTTTTAGCAAGTAAACTTTATAGTAAGGCAGCATTTGCTTATTTGCCACCATTTTCTCTGATATTTTGTTTGTTTAGAATGCACTTCATTAAATATAACAGGAAAGCATTTGCATTTACCTTCTAGTAGTCTAAAGAATGTGGGTGGATATAACCCCTTCAAAAATGAAATTGCAAAAATGAAGTATTTTTTGAAAAGTTTTTTGCAAAGTCCATTTTTTAAAAAAATGTATAAAAAAGAGAAAATTGCAAAAAAAGTCCTTTATGGAAGAGTCTCACCACACTGCCCTTCTGGGGTGCTAATATACCCTTTTTTATTCATTTATGAAGTAGGTAATTCTTTTTGGAGGTGATCACAAAGCACTGTCCTGTTAAGGAGTTTGTAAAAAGTCTCACAGTAGTCAAATGGACATTGCATGAATCAAATACTCGACTTAACATAAATGCTTGTTAATAGCTCATATGATTAACCCTCTGCGCTCAACTTTTTGCTGCCTATAATCAGATCCAGGAAGGGAAAGGACAAACACAACAAGGCAGCAGCAGTATTGCCTCATGTATTTTTCAGAGCTTTAACAGACTTCATCCATTAAAAGTCCACAGGTTAAACTGCTGAAGGAGTGTTATAACTTTCAGAAGCTGGGCATCACACTGTAGGGTAACAAAACGAGTTTTGCAATGGCTGTAGGCATAATCACTTTTACAATGTTTATTTTATTTATTTTACATTTGTTGACCAGGCTAGTCTAACTGGATATATGTCCATTTTCAGTAGAGGCCTGGGGAGATAAGCTCCAAGAGAATTTAGTAACAAAAAATGCTAGTACAATACATTAACTGGCAGCTCATTACATAACTATCTAACAAACATCACATATATAAAATCTCAACAAGACAAGGTCAGGTAAATAAAGAAACTAAATAAAAATCTAAAATTAAGAGAATATCAACAGGACAAGGTCAGTTAAACATAGCAAGTCTAAAGTTGTCTATATTATCAAGGAAGATTGGAGTTAGTACTGAGAGATTAGCAGGTAAACAGAACCCAGTAAATAAGGGAAGGTTAATCAGGTTTAGAACAGGGGCATAACTAGTGTGTTCTAAGGTAAAGTTTCAGTTTATTTTGGAAAAGTGATAAAGAGGACAGTGATGCAAGTCCACTGGGAAGTTGGTTCTAGGATTTTCCAGTAGTATTAGAGAATAGAGAGTCATCTGCCATGTTGTTGGATTTACATATACTGACAAGTAGTTTATTTGATGAACGTATGGTATTAAGATTGTCATAGGGGGTAATGAGGGTAGAAAGTATAGGAGTATTGGTAGGTTGGTAAAGGATCTTGTGGGCAATGGTAAGCTGGTGAAATTTAAGCTGATTTCGTAGCTCAAGCCATACTAGCTGTTTTAGATTTGTGCAGTGGTGAGTTCTAAAAGGATTTCCAGTAGCAAATTTAGCAATGTTGTTATAGGAGATTACCATTTTGTGGAGGTTATTTTTTGATATATTAGTATATATAGGTGAGGCATAGAGGAATGTAGACATTAGATGAGTGTGGGCGATAGTTGTTCTAGCTGCTGGAGTAAGGAAAGATTTGATCCCATAGAGAGAGCCAAGTTTTCTATTTACAGTTTTAATTGTATTGTTGATATGGGTGTCGAAGTTGAGATTGTTGTCAATTGTTATTTCAAGAAGTTTGGTAGTAGGGTCAAGAGATATTAGATATGACTGTGAACTCTATTGGAGAAGACTTACGTGTGGGAGTAAAGAGCAAGAGTTTAGTTTTTTGGGGTTCAGAAGGAGGCAACGTTGTGTAAACCATTGTTCTACAGTATTAAACACTTTTTGGGTTAGGGACTGCAGTTCAGATGAAGATGTGGCTGAGCATATTAGTGTGGAATCATCTGCATATTGTAGCCTGAGGAATTACTAAGTGAAGGTCATTAATGAAAATTGAAAATAGGAGAGGTCCCAGTATGGAGCCTTGAGGGACACCAAGGGTAATGGGGAGGTGGGTAGATAGATTACTATCCCATAGCACTGCCTGTTGTCTATTTTCTAAGTAGGACTGGAACCATTTTATAGCCAGTGCATCTAGTGAAAGGGATTTGAGGGTATTTATAAGTATCTGGTGGTTAACCATATCAAATGCTTTTGAAAGATCAATAAAGAGTGCAGAGGAAAGCATGTTGTTGTTGCGGTTTTTGTTAATGCAGTCAGTAAAGGATAAGAGGGCAGTGGTAGTACTGTGGAATGGCCTAAATTCATGTTGACACTTGGAAAGTAGGTTATTTTGGATTATGTGGTCAAGTAGTTGACTATGGATGCATCTTTCCATAATTTTTGCCAAAGGTGAGAGTAAGGCTATTGGTCGGTAGTTAGAAAATTCGTAAGAGTTCCTACCTTTATGTAGGGGGATAATGTGGGAGATTTTCCAGATAGGTGGGATTTGTCCTTTGCTTATGGCTCTGTTGATCAGGATGGAAATGGGATAGGCTATGGCTTTGGCAGCTTTTTGCAGATATTCTGCAGGTCGTTGGTCAGCTGAGGGAGTGGATGGTTTAAGTTTTTGGATTAGGGTGAGAATTTGTGATGTAGGTACTGGCTGCGAGAGAAAAGGAGGGAGTGGGCTAGTATTAGAGGTTGTGAGAGTTGAGCTATCAGGTGATAGCTGATTTGCAAGTGTTTGAACGGCCTCTGTGAAAAAAGTATTGAAGGTATTGACAGTTTGCTTAGGATTCTCATGGTCAGAGCTTTGGGGGCTTGCTGTAATGGATTGACCTGGGTGGAGTAGTTTGTTAATGGCTGCCCAAAACTTTTGTGGTTTCTTGTGGTGAATTTGCTGGTGTTGTAAGCAAAAGTTTCTTTTGTCTGAGAGTATAGCTTTCTTTGTGTTATTTCTCAGCTGTCTAAATTTTTGTTGATCTACAGGGTTTTTAGTGGTACACCATTTGGCCCAGACTTTATTTCTAAGTATAATTTTTTGCTTGGTTTCTCTAGAAAGCTATGGGGCAGATTTAGTCCTAATTCTGATAGATCAGGTTGGTGCATGGTGGTCAAGAATGGCTAGGAATTTAATTTATCTAGCCATTCTTGACCACCAAATTATAGATGTTTAAATTGTTTTTTGATATATCAATACTTAAAAAAAAATCAGTCCTAGCTGCTGGCAAGCTTCCTGGTCATTATTGCAAGCAGCATATTCAGCTAGAAGAAATTAATTCTTTGTAGCAAACAACAATTTCTTCTAATTTGTGTACTGTAACATATTCATGCACTATTAAAAAATAAAGATAAACAAACATGATTTAAATGTGTAGAACAGACTTGCTGATAGCAAACAGACTCTGTTGTTATACAAGAGCCAATATTTTATTTTCCTTCACTGCAAAGGGAGTATAAACCAAAGTGAGAATGCTGCACATGTGCTGTTGTTTCAGTATAGAAAGTTCAGATGTCTGTATCTTACGGCTTCTTGAGGAAGACATCTGAACTTTCTATACTGAAAGAATTAATTTCTTCTAGCTGAATATGCTGCTTGCAATAATGACCAGGAAGCTTGCCAGCAGCTAGGACTGATTTTTTTTTTAGTATTGATATATCAAAAAACAATTTAAACATCTATAATTTATTATGTAGTTATTATGTAGTTAGTTGTAAAATACAACTTTGCCTTGAAATTCTTCTGCCTCATTGCATTATGACTTGTTGGAATTAGAATGCTAAAAGCTACACTACTAGTATAGCCACTTCCTTTGACATTGGTGATTTGAATCTTAAAAATGACCCAACACCCTGGGAAAAAGAGGAGGAGTTGATTATGAGGAGGGCTTGAGCACTCAATACTGATAGCCTCTTGCAAACAGAGGGGAGGGTAGTAAGACAAGCAGTACAGCTAACATTTATATGAAAGTGTGATGTACATCACTATACATAGTATGGTATCCAAGCACATTCTCATCACCTCATCACTATACATAGTATGGAATCCAAGCACATTCTCATCACCTTATCACTATACATAGTATGGTATCCAAGCACATTCTCATCACCTTATCACTATACATAGTATGGTATCCAAGCACATTCTCATCACCTTGATGTAACCATGGCACTTGTCTGACACCTTGATGGAACCATGGCACAAGTCTGACACCTTGATGTCTGAAGAACTCACAACTGACCAAGGTAATAGCCACTGACGCAAATTTGTACCAATCTTCTTTTGTAATGTTGTCCATGAAGAAATGTGAAACAAGCATTCTAGGTCTGTGGGCTCCACTGTGAACTTCTCAGTGGTGAACAACTTTTCTGGGAGATCAAGGAGGATCTATGCAGTGACTGGATAAGAATGAACATCACCTCATCTTTAAATATGCAGATTGTTCAGTCAGGGCTGGCCTTAGATGAAATATATCCTAGGTGAAGGGTTCCATGGCACCTCCTTTCCCCGTGCCCAGAACTCCCCAGCACACATACCCTGATGCTGTCCCCTGATTCCCTCATCCTATGACCTCCCCATGCCATCCAGATTACTTTTTTCCTACCTTTTCTCACATTTTGTCTTACTTTTCACCTTTTTCCTGCATCCTTTCAACATGCTCTGACTGATCATTTCTGCAGTGTAATAACTGTGGAAAATGTAATTGAACTGAGCCAAGGGTCTGTGGACTGTTGGACTCCCCAGAAACCATGGAGTTTTAGATGTTTTGCGGTGATTTTTAAGTTTTTTTTTTATCAGCCTTTTCATCCAGTGATGGCCTGAACAAAAAAAAAAAAAAAAAAAATACAGGACAAAAATTCCGTCTTATTTATTTATTTATTTTATTTATTTATTTCACATTTGTTAACCGGGTTAGTCCAACTGGGTAAGAAATTACCCATTTTCAGTGGAGACCTGAGGGGAAAAGCCCCGAACAAAACATACAAATACATACAAATAGAGACAAGTTAACAATATAAAGAGCAAAACAAACTTATGGATACAATGGATAAGAAACATAAATGTAATCCAAGGAATAGTATCAACTTTCCTTTTTTTGGATCTTTTCAAACTACCCTAAACAGACAAGAGTGCATTTTAATAATACGGAATAAATAACTAAATTAAGCTGATAGTCTGGGGACCACTAGGCCGCCAGAAGCCATGGGGTTATAGATGCAATGAGGTGCATGTTATGTATTTATTTTTTTGCAGTTTGTTAACTGGGAAGTCCACTGGGCCATATAGAGCCTGTTTTCAGTGGAGGCCCGGGGAGAAAAGCTTCACAGCACGAGAAAAAAAGGTCAGACAGTGTCATTATATAATTACAAGATTACAACAAATTAATAAAGCATTGTTTGCAGCTCATTAGTTATACAATAGTAGAAACGGATTACTAAGACTTGTTAGTGCTAAGTGGTTATTAGAGAAATGAGATCACAATTGTAACAAGTTACCTGCTACTCACTGATTAGAATGCAACTCTGTGACATTTTAGTAACAGTATTTTTGTGAACCGTTATAACAGGCAGTAGTTAAAGTACATACAGTAGACAGTAAAGATGTATCATGAGAGTAAGGTAATCAGGGAGGTTGAGTGCAAGAGCTGTTCCAGGTAGAGGATAGGTAAGAGTGTAGAGAAGCTTTAAAGGTGACAGGGTTTTGGGTAGTTCTAAGAGCTGATGGGAGAAAATTCCAATATTTGGTTAAGGAGAGAGAGAAGATGAGCTGGCTAGGAGGCCGGTTGGGTTTATGAACCAGGAATAGATTCTGTTTTTCAGATCTAAGGGGCCTGTTTGGGAGGTAGGGGGTGAATATAGAACCTAGGGAGGGACAGTTTAAGGGTTTGAAGATAATTTTGTGAGCAGTAGAGAGTTGTAGATAGCTGAGGTAGTTCGGAAGTTCCAGATGTTTTAGTGAGTGAAGTGAATTACAGTGGTGGGAAGAGTTTTGGGAATTTGTTGCGAATTTTGCTATCTTGTTCTAGCATGCTTCTAGTCTGGCTTTTAGGGAGGTTTGAATGTTGGTAAGTAGAGGGGAGCCGTACATAAGAGTGGGGTGCAGGTAGGTGGCGGCTAGGGTTTGTCTACAGGAGGGGGTGAGGTATTGATTGTGCCTGTACACAGCCTTCCAAGTTTTTGGTGTTTTTTTCTTATGTTTTGCTGTAGATGGATATCAAATTTTAGTTGTTCCTATATGACTACTCCTAGTAGTTCTGTATGGGAAACCATTATGATCTGTGCTTTGTTTTGGCTATAGATATTGAATGCATTTTTGTGTAGTATGATTGATTTGGATGGGGTGAAAATCATGATTTTAGATTTGTTTAGGTTCAGGGCTAAATGGTTATTGAACATCCAGGCGTCAGTGGTGGAGAAGGCAGTTTGTGTTTTGAGTAATAGTTCAGTAGTTGAGTTGGCTGAGTAGACTATGGTTGAGTCATCTGCATATTGAATTACATCAGCATTGGAGATAGAGGTGTGAAAATTATTGATATAAATATTGAATAATAGGGGGCCGAGTATGGAGCCTTGAGGGACTCCGGTAATGGTACTGAGATAGGAATAGACTGAGTTTTGCCATTTGATGGCTTGTTGCCTCTCTGACAGATAGCTAGTGAACCAGTTTAGAGTGATGTGGGAGAGTCTGAAGTGAGAGACCTGTAATAGTAGTAAAGAATGGGAGACAGTATTGAAGGCCTTTGAAAGGTCTAAGAATATGGTAGCTACTGTTTTCCCAGAGTCACGAGCCTTGTTATTTGTGTCTTGAAAAGATATAAGGGTGGTGGTGCTGTGACCAGGTCTGAAACCATGTTGTGTTGGAGATAAGAGGTGGTTTTGGATGAGATAGGGCATTAGCTGAATGTGGATGCATTTTTCTAGAATCTTTGAGATTGGAGAGGATAGCAATATGACGCAAGCTGGAGGTATATTTGTTTTTGCCACCTTTGTGAAGAGGGAGAATGTAAGCTATCTTCCATAATTTGGGTATGTAGGATTACTGAATAGATCTATTGATCAGAAAGCTAATGAGGTAAGCAATGCCTTCAGTGGTGATCTTTAAGAAAGTGGGTGGTAAGTTGTTTAGAGCATTTGAACAGGGTCTGAGCTTTAGGAGTAGCCTTTTAATAGTTGTGGTAGAGATAGGGCTGAGTGTAAAGTCAGGGGTAGGATGGGTGTGGGGTTTAGAGGAGGATGGGGATGGGAAGCTAGAGTGGGATGGGGGAGTGGAAGATGATTTAGGTGTAGCAGTATTGTTTATGAGGTTACTATTATCAGGAAAGGTGGCAGTAATGTCAGCTATACAGTTTATCAAGAAGGAGTTAAAGAGAGATGCTATTTCTTGAGTTGTTTTGTTGGAATGTGGGCATGAATTTTCTTTTGTGCCTGGGTTAAGGAGAGATGAGAAGGAATTCCAGATTTCTTTTGGGGGGGTTGTGTAGTAAGCATTTTTGTCTTTATGTAGTAGTCTTTTTACTTGTTTACAAAGTTGTTTATTATGTACCAGGGAGTCTTGTTTTTTGTTATCATGGTATTGTTTCTAAAGCTTTATCCATGAGGTGTGGATTTTCACAAAATGTTCAGATTTTTGCCTCATATTTTTCATCTGTTCCTCATAAAATTTGTGGTTTTCTGAAAAATCACTGAGGAGCTAGGTCACTAAATAATGACACATATATGAGTTTCAGACTTCATATCCATCAGAGGGTCTATATCACATAGTCGAAGTTCCATAACTCCAAACACCTAATGGTCAAACCATTATGTTCAAAGTTACAAAACTTCGACTACAGGAAAAAAAACAAACAAAACAACGGACAACAAAATAAATTGTTGTAAGCAGGGGTCAAGCACCCCTGCACCACCCACACCCCCCGCTACTTAAATATACCAACTCCAAGATCGCACCACATTGAACAAAATGGAAACCTCTGCTTATGGAGATTTCCATTCAAACGCTCAAATTTTACAAATTCAAACTTATGGTCCCGATCATATGTGGTTTGAACTTGTAAAAGTTTGACTATGGGACAGGAACCCCCGTCAGATGATGCATGCTAACACAAATCTTATTATTCCAGCAGCATTCTAAGTTTATAAGAGCAGCATTTACAATTGGTCCCTATTTTGGGGTCTTTATCCCCTGTTATTTAAGGCTTTGTCCACATTTCTTGAGCTAAGAGGTTGAGAGGTATGCATGCAGGGCAGAGGAAATATAAAGAAAATCAGGTATGTTCTGCAAAACTAATGAAATGCCCCAGATTTTCCTTGTATTTCTGCCCTGTCTCTCTCATACCTTTAAAATGTCTGGATTTTATAGTTAAAAAAAAAAGCAAAGGATATGTTCCTTTCTCCATTGCTTGTTTTCAACAGCACGGATGTACTGTGCAGGCATGGAAACACAAGTCCTATACGTATGTGCAGTATTTCAACAAATGTGGCAGAATGAGAAAACAGCACAGAGGAACACTACAGCACCACTACACATAGACATTGTTTTACAAAGGTAGGCAATTTCTTTCTTAAATAATATCATCGTATATTAGAAGTAGCCGACACATGGCTGTGGATATATGAGGATTTAGCCATGGTTAGCGTGGTTTAATCACTCAAGCTTTGCCCTTGTGATCAAACCATGCCAACTGTGGATAAATCCTAAATATACTCACACCCACTCATTGGTTATTGCTTAAATATTTCCCCCTTGCAGCATGCTCCCACATCCCAAAGACATGCAGTAGGTGGATTGGACACTCTAAAGTCGCCTTAGGTGTGAGTGTGTGCATGTGTATGCCTTCTGTGGTAGGTTGGGCGCCGGGCTGGCAACTCGACACCGTAAAACTCCACTGCCAATCATGAGCAGACAGATGATCCACTGTGGCGACCCCTAATCGGGAAAAAGCCAGAAGAAGAAGAAGCATGCTTTTAGGCAAGATACATAACCTTCTGTGAAAATGGGTGCCTCTTGAAAGTCTAAGAACTGCAATTGCAATTCTTGGAACTGTGAGAATTTAGGTGTGAATAGAAGGACCATAGACTTATTTTGAGATTGTGTTATCTTGGTGTATCCAAGGTACAATGATTACAAAATTAGGATATATACCTAGCAGGGGTGAGTACAAACGTTCCTACAAAAATGTTTTAACGTGTCATAGCAAAGCTCAGAATTTGCACTTTTTCCATAACCATCACAGTTTAATTTTTGAAGTGTCAAGACTTAAAGTATTGGGCATCATATTTCAGACATGGAGCTGTGAAAAATATAATATGGCAATTGTACTGAATATGCAAATGTCTCATTTACAAAGCACAGAACTTTAAAGAGTACAGTTTAATTTTCAGGTCACAATATGTTTAGTTTAAGAACAATGACTGGATCTTAGTCATATTACATGCATATCACAGAATAAAACTTATTCTGAGTTGTCAAAATAACACACACTGCTCAGCTGTTAAAACCATTTTCTTGGACAAAGCTATTTCAGCATAATTGTGCATTGAACAAATTATAGAAAAACATAAGTGATAATATGAAGGACTGAACTGACAGACTTCTCTCAAAACTCTTGTTATCTGGTGTAATTTGGGATACTGACATTTTATTCAGGTGTTACTGGCACTTAAATATGTTAGAGTTTGTCTGGTATAAACTGGAGCTGTGTTTAGGCATAAATTACATAGAAGGGATTATATAGAACTCATACAACATTTAGCCAAAAGCTTCCCATTTGATTTTAGGTGATCTTTAGACCACCTGTTGCCACTGAAAACAATGGCCAGCATTCATAATCAAGGCATAAAACAAATAACAAACTTGCACCAGTTTTCAGATTTTAGCCCAATCCCCAATTCAAGTACTTATAGCAATGTGGTTAATATCTAACAAAAGCAGAACAAAGTATGAGTCAGTCAACATGGGATCTGAAATGATTAGTGCCTTGTAACTGATTGTGCAATTTGTAAAGTATGTAAATATATAGGAAAATATCTCTGCAATGCCCAAAGATACCACAATTACTAAAACATGTCATACAATTTAGACCTTATAATGAAGATAATTCTCAAAAGTAAAAATATTATAATTTTTTTGTGTACATTTCACATTGGGAAAGATAAGCAAATAATTAAAGAATGTTGGAAAATATACATTATTACAACAGAAAAAAAAGCATACTTCAGAATGACCTATAAAATGAGATGGACATATGAGAATGACTTTTAGTAAATGAGATGGACACATGAGACTGTGTGCCTGGTTACACAAAGCCTAATGGCAAACACACGATGGTTGAAATATAAATATTAAACAAGAGCTACAGCTTATCAGGACAACATTAAGAGAACTTTATGCAACAGTATGCACTACAGAAGAGAAGGGTCATTGTCTGAATGGATTTATGAATTAGCATCCTCATAAAAGAAACAGAAAGTTCTTATCACACAGATGAATACAACAGTCTTTAACAAGGATCAGTATATAAAAATCATTTATCCAAAGACCAGACCAAATGGGCAATCCCCTTTTTTTCATGCATTTTCCCTGTCTATATAATGATTTGCTGAGCCACACAACCACAACTCTACAACTTGTTAAGTTTTGACAGAACCCCAATTCAGCAAAACTCAGTTTCAAGCACTACCATGAGTCACATGTGAGGGGGGGGAGGGCAAGCCCTACTTCCTCTATGCAGTCTGATAATGGACTCATCTCTGAGATGGGTTTCAGTGAAAAAGTTGCGGACAATCTGCGATTCAGCAATCATACATCGATGAATACCATGGCACCCCTTCCTCTGCACTCCTTTATGTGTGGAGTTGTGTCTCCTGTACCACTCAAAGTTGTTGGTGTTGTTCTTCTTTCGGCTTTTCCCGGTTAGGGGTCGCCACAGCGAACTCCGGTCTGCTAATGATTGGCAGTAGATTTTTACGGTGCTGAGGTGCCAGCTCGACGCCCAACCTTCAACGAAAGTAATATAATTTATTCTGTGTCACAAAACCTTGAAGGAGGTTATATAAGATTGTGCTGAGTTGTCAGTCTAGTTTATAAGCTCTGCAAAATGAGCTTTAACAAAACAGACTACTGCAAAATCTGAAATAACTGGTGCCTTACATGTACTCTTTTGCTCTGCAGACAGTAGCTAGGATGCTGGTGAAGCAGTACATAGCATGCCTTAGCATGATTCCCAGTGGTGAAGTGGGGATCTCCCATGGGACAGCACTGAGTTGTAGAGCCAGAGTACAGTAGAACAGCCTCAGTAAAAAATGCAATGCTGTAGAAGGGCAGTTGTTAAACAGAACTCTTAACTAATACATTACAGTGAGTGCTTTCAATTAGAGGGTAACCAGGGCAGCAAACCATGTCTGATCCATGTTGAGGGTTAATGGACTGACTCCTATGTGTACTTTGGGGGTGGTAATTGCACATCAAATTAATAGGCTGTTGAGTAGGGACTAATCCCTGTCTCACTGGATGGCAGGTCGAGGGAATCTCTGTTTGGCATATAGCTGCAGGGGAAAGAGATTTCTGATGGATGTGTGGTCTGGGAGTGGAGTCACCTGTCACCTGTCACCTGTTTGGGGGTAAGCTCAGTTTTTTTTTAACTGCAGTCAGGGTAATTATAGCAGTCAGTAGGGGCTACAGCCACTGCAGTGCTGCTGCTGCTTGGATGAGAAGGGAACACGTTACAGATTACTATTACCACCAGGATGGGTGAATAGCTAGGTAAGCACTCCAATTGCTTCCCACATAAAGTGGATGCAGCAAATAATTCTACTTCCTGCTGGTTTGGGTGAGTGGATGTGTAAAAGGATTCCACTTTTTACTAGTCTGAGTAACTGGGTATGTAAAAGAATAATCACTACTAGGATGTGGGCAGGCTGAGTTTCCAAGTCAGTGGTAGGGTATGTTTAGGGTATTCAGTGGGATCAATAACCATGATCCAAATGTGTTTGAGGAGGTTTAAACTCATTGATGGAGAAATGACATGCTGTTCCTAAGGGAGTTGTCATGCACTGTTTATTCTTGGAATGTACCTCTGAAGCTGGAACAAGCACTGAACTTACAGTAGTGATGTTCCTGAATCACTCATCATGATCATCATAGTTGCATATAGTCAGGGCATTTTGTATATCCTTGTTATATCAGCAGTGATTGGCTGTGACATATGGGGCTGTGGAACAATCACACACACCAGTCTTCATCCTGACCCGGCACATACTCAGAACAATGAGCTTTCAGTGGGAGTGAATGATACATGAATCCCAGTCGGTGTTCTCAATGACATTGTAAAGAATTATACAGGACTGTTTACTCACATGGGAAGAGCTGTGTACTTTCTGTAGCTTCAGCTTTAGTTCAGTATGTCTAGCATCGCAGTTTAATCAGAGGAAATAGTGAAAGATGCAGAGTAATGGAAGTACATTTTCCATAACACATACTTAGAAAATCTTAAGAAAATATTCATCTTTGTCAGTAATTCGAAGACTATTTACCCCACAGACAAAATGTGTGTTTAGTTAGCTAAAATATAAACAGTGAGTTATTTAGATACACTTTAATCTGTATTTGCTTACCAGCAGTGCTAAAACATATTGCAGCTTTTATCTGTCTCTATCACATTGCTGTTACAATCCGGTCTAGGAGGCTGACATATAGGTTCATAGGTTCATACTAGGCTATCTGCCCTAGGGCATTTATAAGCCTAGCCAGAGTGTGTTTGGCTTTTAACACCATTTTTTTTTATTTTTTTATATGCTTTTCTTTTTAGTACTGTGCCTCTGTCTGTCAGTGACACACACAGAAGTGATAACTCATCAAGATTCCTCTTGAAGAGAGTCATGAGACTCTGCCTAACCTGGACTGGGATTTTTTTTCAGAGTGAAGGGCCTCTGGGTTATTATGATCTGTCCCTCCAGCATGTCCTATTTATTTGCTCAATGGGATTTGGATTTTCTGAGGTGCAGCATGTCCAATTTCCGGGGTTGGATGGCTTTGTTTCTTTAACCTTGCAGCATCTGCACCAGTGATTATGGCACCCAGTTTGCAGTCATCTGCGAACTTGGTCAGCCACAGTCCTTCCATGTTGGCCCACCTCCTCCGAAATATAGCAACCAGGTTTAAGAGGCAGGATCCACCATCTGGTCCCATTGATGCTGTGTTTTGCTTTGGAGATGGGCTCTTACCTGAGCATCTGAGATGTCAGGGGGGGCACTCTGCTGGGATAGATATTTGCCCTTTTTTGGTGGGGGGAGAGTTTGCTGAACCTGTCAGCTAGGATGTTGGCAATGTCTGTGTGGTTTCGTGTATTTTTTGTCATTTGGACTAATTCTGTGCATATCTGGGAATTACCACCCAGGTTTAAAACATAAGAAAAAGAAAGCCTTGTGATTATCCTTAGTGTCCTGTTTTTTTTTTCTCGAAGCTGTTTAGACAATTTTATGTGTGTTGTGCTTGCTATAACTGATCAGTGATGCCTTCCTGATGCCTTCCCTTTTGCTCTATTGTTTTTTAGCTTCCTCCTGTAGTTGTATATATAGTTTGTTGGTCTTGGGGGTCCACCAGACAGGCATGACCTTTGTGGAGGATTGGGTCTTGGTTTTTATGATGTCCATGCATGCCTGATGGTATCCAAAGTGTTTTTATGGGATGTTGCTTGAATCTGCTGCATTTTCCTTCCCCAGGCCTCCCGATTTTATTCCAGTTCAGTTTTGAGGTTTTGAAAATTTGCTTTTGAGGTTTTTTCTGTGTTTTTTTTTAGTTTTTTGGGGGTCGGGGGGATGTGTGGGGTGGTGACTGGGAGATGGTTATGGTCTTCCCTTACAGTGGGGGATAGGTCTTGGGTGACAGGGATACTGTAGAGTCTGTGTGGATCAGGTCCCCATGTTGGTGTCCCCTCTTGTGGGTATTTTTTCCCCTGTTGTTCCAGGGTAATTGAGTTTATAAATTCTAGGATGTTGTACTTCTCCAATCACACAAGTGAATCCTCAATCAAAACATAATAATCAGAAGCGAATATAATCTGCCAAATTGTAGATACCATAATTGTATTACAAATATAGATATGTAGACTCGCTGTATAGGAAGAGCCAGGAAGATAACAAATTACTTTACCCATTCTGCAAATGGCATGTTCTCCCACCTCTCCTTGGGTAGAAGATACAGACGCATGCACCACAAGACTTCCAGGCTGAACAACAGTTTTTTCCCCCCTTATCTATTAGACTGTTAAACTCTGCCAAGAGGTGAACAAGAAAGACAACTCCTACACCCCCCCAAGTCATCTAGGAATGTATACATCTGCCTGATCAGGAATAGTAATTTCACTAACTGTACACAGTTCATACGAGTGCAATATAGATAGTCAATGTCCATATTGCATGTATAAATCTAACTGCCTGTTCTTACCTGTGCCCTGATAAGAGAAATCCAAGAGATTGCAATATACACTATGCAATATATATATATATATATATATATATATATATATATATATATATATATATATATATATATATATATATGTTCTATCTATTTATAGTTTTATGTCTTGCTTTTTTTATGTCAAATTACTTTTTACTAAAATATTTTTCTGTATGTATGTCTTTGCACGGGAAAGGAAGCAACGCAATTTCGTGGTGTAGCTTGAATGACAATAAAGTTTACTTTTGACTTTGACATTGATAATTGTTTCATCTAAAAACAAAAGCTTCCCATACAAAAAGACCTGATTTCTATCTCCTCTGAATGATTACATTTACTTACAAAACAGACTCACAATATGAAAGTTCAAATAATGTGATGCAACGTAGTTTTCTCACCAGCATCAGCAAAGGAAACTAGTTTCCAAATCCTTCACTTTGTGAACAATTCTGTTCCTGGATCCTTATCTTTGAGTTTCGGCAAGATAACTAAGATACACCATAGTGACCCCCTACAGCACTAAGAAGACATTGTCACTGATACATTTATCAAAGAACAGCAGCTACCTTCACAAAGCAAACATAGGAGTTCTGTGTATGTGCAAGTGAAAGTCCTCACTCTTAGTACACAGATGCCATGCACAGCCTTTGTCTAACCTCTTACCTAAACAAACTGCAGCACAAACAGACCTGCTGCCCTTCACAATGCTTTCGAACAAATAAACCACAAAGAAATATCAAGCAAAGAACAGCACTGATGATTTGTTTCACTTACCTTAAGAAAAGGAAAGCTGAAAAAATGTCTTAAATTTCTTTTTTTATTTCTTCTCCAGTTACATTCTGTAATCAATTTATGGTTGAGTGGAGATGTCCACACACACACACACACACACACACACACACACACACACACACACACACACACACACACACACACACACACACACACACACACACACACACGCGCGCGCACAGTTAACAAAATTATTTCTGATAGGTCCCAATTGTCTCTGATTTTCAGGGATGTCCCTTATTTCGATTCAAATTTTTGCTCTGGAGACTTTTGGAGAAAAGGTGGTGAATTACAAATAATGACAATAGTTGGAGTTCTGAATTTCTTTTACTTCAGAAAATGTATATTTAGTTTAGTTGGGATGCTAGACTTGTTTACAGCATATTGATTTATGCCTTGTATATGATATGTAGTAGTTCACAGAGTCTCCTATCACATGTTCACATGCATGTGAGTCACACAACCAACTCTGCAGCAATACTGGTCATTATAAAACTTCCCAATTACTCTCTGGGCATTCCTCTCTCTGGGTGTTAATAGAAAAATATACAGGTCATATCCATTAATAAAAGACAGATCTTTATGCGTAGCTTAAACTATATCTATTAATCTGGAAGGACATTATGTATGTTTTCTGCTATGATGATATGGTTTCCTGCAAGTACAATATTAATATGTTTGCTGCTGATGCATGTTGTTATTTTCTTTCTAGCATGTGACCTTGTCTGCTTGCATGAGACAGCTGTGTGCATTTCTGGTTAATAACATCAAGTGTAGACAGATCAACTGTTTGTGCCACGTTACTAATTTTTTCTGGCAGAGTTGTACAGGAGGCAAACTTGTGTAATAGAGCATTATTTGCCACAGTAATCAGTGTATATACATTTTTTACCTAGAAATAATGACTGTACATGCAAATCTGTAATCATGTTCACTTTTCTAAAATTAGAGATGAATTAAATTCTAAACTTTTAGCACATTCTCAAATTAAATGAAATGTTGGCCACTTACTGTGGCTTAGACATGATTTCATCTTGCATGTGTCCCAAAATTTAGAACTTCTTGCCTGTGCCCAGGTATCACAGACTATTCATGTGCTGCAGAATGTGTCTCTTGACATTTGTAAACTTCATGATAACTGTTTAGTGGCTAAACATGTGACCTGTGGTTCTGGGAAATCACAGAATGCCAAATGGAATACAGTTTAGAAATGAAAACATTTATTTTCACAATCAGAACACCCAAATGTAAAAGAAAGCACACACTGAATGAATGAAGCTGTTTACTGCATGTTATAACATAAAATGCATCACTGCTCCAGTTGCAACTGTTCTCTATGAATCTAAAATTATTATTTTATTACATCAGTTCTTTTTTTTTGTTGCTGTCTTTTAGATGAATTGTCTTTGTCTTTATGTGTGTCAGTTATACCTAGAGTAGATAACAGGAGAAGCTGCAGAGTAGTGATTAAACATGAGGTGCAGTTTCTCTTTTTGTGCTCAAAATAACCTATCCAATTTGGTTATAGATTAGCCTTCCTCATCCCATGGTCAATAATTATATATCACCCCTAATGAGAATAACTGGGATCATACCACAGGCAATCTGAAGAGAACCCTCATGAAAGAATGAATTTAGGAGTTGCATCTACCCATTAGTAGTACAGGGAGGAGTCCTGGGGTAAATTATCTGTTTCCCATCCATATATCCAAGTTGGCTTGAATATGGACAAGGATGAACTTTGTTTTATGTAGATGGGGAGTCTGTTCCAGAGAAGTAGTGTCCACATATCCCAAATAACTGTATCAGCTCTTAGGGGTGCATTGTTAATGTGGTAGTTTCCTGTGGTCAATGACTTCCTAAAAGATACCATAATGAATTTTTGGCATTTAGTTTCAGTCCATGATTTTGGCACCAGTTATTTATTTGGGGCAAAATTTCATTCAGGATGGCTAAATAATTTAGGCATTCGATGACTGCTCCTAGATTGCTGTTATTTACAAACGTAGTCAGCCAGAACCCTTTGGTATTGGCTTTTACTTCAGAAAATTTGATGCCAAACAGGAAAGGTCCCAGCACAGAACTGTGGGGGACTCCACTGGTGACTGGTCTCTTTGTGGAGGTAAGTTCCCTATTTTGATTTCCTGCATCCTATCCGTGATCCAGCTGACAATCCAGTGGGTGACATAGGGGTTTATTCCCAGTTTATTTAGCTTTTCTACTATGCCTGAGTGGGGATTGTGTCAAAAGCTTTGGCTAGGTTGAGGTATGCGGTGTGTAGCATTTTGTCTTTATCCATTGCTTTGGTCACCTTAAGCATGACCTGACTTTGATGAATCCAACTGAGATGGGTCCATTGCTTGGAGGTTCCCTATGTCCTGATTGATTAGTTCCATGCAAAGTCTTTCCATGGCTTGGCATATGAGGCTGGTCAGACTTATGGGTCTGTAACTGCCTGAGTCTAGGGAAGGTCATCATTTATGCAGGAGAATGACTGTAGCTGTTCTCCATTTGCTTGATACAAAATCTGTGTGGAGGCTGAGATTGAACAGTGTTGTTTGGGGTGTTGTTAAATTGTGCTTCATGCTGTTTGAGATGCATTCAGAGATATTGTCAGGACCTATCGATGCAGTATTTTTAGTTTTCATAACACATTTAAGACCTGGTTTTGTATGATAGGTGAAAACAAGGCAGTTTCTGGTATATCTTGAGGGACAGATGGAGGGGAGAGAGGAGTAAAGATAGAGTTCACTATATCTTCAGCCTAAATGTAGTTAACATCATTCCCAGTCAGCTTGACACACTGCTGTGTTGTACTTTTGACATTATGAACATAACTAAAAAAATGCCTTGTGAGTGCCTTTGGTTTGTGTACTTTTTGTATGTGGAAGAAAGACCACACTGGCTGATTATTTTGTGAAATGGTTACTTCCAAAAGTCATGATTTTTATTATAGTGAACACATGAAAAATCAAGTGTAGATTGTGGTAAATTCAAAATTCTGCTTAAAAATACAAGAAGCATTATGAGTAAACTGATACTGGTGAAGAATGCAGAAGAAAGACTCATAGCAGATCATAGCTGATCTTGTAATTACTGAAATGTGGGTGAATAGAAATGAATGGGCCTTGAATTTTAAGAAGTTCCATTTATTGTAACGGCATCATTGGATAGGAAATTATATGTTGTTCTTAAAGAACAACATTAAGGTTCAGGACACCGAATACTTTGGTAGTTCTAAAAACTGTGTATATTGTGTATATCTTACTATAAAACTAATTGTTTGTTTTCAAATGGCAGTAACTTATAGGTCACCAAAGACAAAGATGTGATTTATTTAACATTTGTTAACCAGGGAAGTCCGACTTGGAACGAGCCAATTTTCAATGGAGGCCCAGGGAAAAATGCTCCAGATGCATGTCTTTGTAACATGGGAGGAAAACGGAGAACCCAGAGGAAACCCACATGAATGCAGGGAGGACATGCAGACTCAACACAGAAGGCATCCCAGCCAATAATCGAATCGGAGAACCTCTTGCTGTGAAGCGACAATGCTATATGTATATATGGCTGATTTTCATCCAAGTATTTTCTTCTTCTTCTTTTGGCTTTTCCCAGTTAGGGGTCACCACAGCAGATCACCTGTCTGCTCATGACTAGTAGTGGAGTTTTTTGGTATTGAGTTGCCAGCCTGGTGCCCAACCTTCCACGGAAGGCACACACATGCATGCACTCACACCTAGGGCCAATTTAGAGTAACCAATCCACCTACAGCATGTCTTTGGGATGTGGGAGGAAAACGGAGCACTCGGAGGAAACCCACACAACCACAGGGAGGACATGCAGACTCCGCAAAGATGGCACTCCAGCCGAGGATCAAACCAGAGAACCTCTTGCTGTGAGGTGGCAAAGCTAACCACTGCACCACTGTGCCATCCAAAATGATAAATTGCGGTGATAAGTAATTGTGTGTGTATGGCTGATTTTCATCCAAGTATACTATTAGGAAATCAGAATTTCCCAAGAACATTCACACAACACTTATAGAGCAATAATGAATTGGCATAATGGTTAAAGTATTCATCACATAGACACAGGGTATAGGATCTGATTTTCACTTTGAGAGAAAGTGGCTAGGCTTAAAACAGCCCATAAAGACAGTTAGACTATGACTTATTACGTATAAACTTAATTAAAACAAATTATTGCAAAATATGCTGAAAGAGAAAGCATTCTAGACAATGTATGTACATAACAAAATACAGTTAAACAAGGGTATGAAGTAATTCCACCACTGCCTAATGGTGAACAATTACTTATTAAGGTGGAGATCCAGTTACTGACTTTAAAAGTAATGGTGACTAAAGGGCTGGGAGGTGACTGTAAGTTCAAGACTGATTATAATGGAGAAAGAAGGCATTTGCAAAATAGAACCCTGGAAACCTGTTTCAGAGATAACGGCACATGTGAGATGTGCTGAAGATTAAGGCCAAAAGTAAAATAACCATAACTAGCAGTAGAAAACATTAATAAAAACCGGGTAAAGCCACTAGATTGTTGACTAAGAAAATAAACCAGTTTTTCAAGAATTGATTATAAAACTGAAGTTAAACTGGATAAAGGGATAAAAGAGAGTGTTCTAAAACAGGAGGAAAGGTTGTTGTTGATAGATTATGAAAAATAATAGGAAAACATTCCATAATTATTTCAAACAAGAAGAAAAGAAGAAGCTACCAGTAACATCAATAACTTCTGAAGGCAAGTCTGTAAAAAGAAGAATTTAAAGTAGACCTCTTCATGGACTACTTTGTCAAATGTTTTTCTGTGTATTAGGAATACTACAAAATAAAGGGTCAATGATAAATGGCAAGTCATTACATTTCATTAGATAAGAGCTTATGAAAATGTTAAGTAAACTTTATTTTAAAAATATGTCCAGTTGTGTTGAAGGAACAACCAATGGGACCCCTTTCAAATTATTTTTGAGAAAGTTATAGCAGAATGCAACTATATAAGGAATGGAGAAAGGTCACAATGAAATCAATTTTCAGAAATAGAGGAATAAAGGGACCTGACACACATTGTTACTGACCTGTCAGATTACTACTGAATTCAGGAAGATTGTGAAACAAAAATAATATTATACAAATTATTGGATGAGTAAAATGTGAAAAAACAGCATAATATGTAGCAGTAGCATATGTATAACCAGACTAAATCAGTGATCATGTGTAGCCAGCATTTCTATAATAATATGATTAGGTCATTGGAAGAAAGCTTACAAATCAGTACATTATATAGAGATAAATCACAGATCACTAGCTTCTGATAAAATAAGTTAACTCAGACAGATCTGTCATCATATTCAGTACATTGTTGAATAGAGATAGCACTATAAGATATCTGGGATCTTGTAAATCCACGAATGCATGCCAGGAGCTAGAAAGTCTCCACAACTGAAATACAAATTTTCCAAGTTAAAAACATTTTATTCCACGTTTTATAGCATTTTAGAACTTGGAATAAAATCTTTTTAACTTGGATAATTCATATTTAATTTATGGAGACTTTTTAGTTCCTGGCGTACATTCATGGATTTATTATTTTGTCATTTGTTTTTTTCTGCTTCGGATGGATATTTGGGATATGGGCAAAGGATTCCACAAGGATCAGTTCTGAGCCTGTATCTTTTTGGGTTGGATCTGCTTGATTTACATATCCCATAAAATATTTTTTGCCTCTGCACTGATGACGTGATGTTAGAGAAGATAGTAGCTAATGTGAAAGATCCTAACATCCTTCACTTCTGTTCTGAAAACGTAAAAATAAGCTATTTTGAGCAACATGATCATAAGCAGTAATAAAGCTACGCATGTCTGCTTTGGCAAAAAAACAAGCATTATTACCTGGCTGGTGCAGAGACTGAATCTGTCACAACCTAGAATGATTTTGGCATTACATTAGACAAGGACTTACATTTTAAGGAGTACGTACATAGGCAGCTTGGCAAGGGATAGCTATAAGGCTGAAAAGATGTGTTATGATATAAACACACACACACACACACACACACACACACACACACGCACACACACACACATACACACATATATATATATATATATATATATATATATATATATATATATAAACTTTTAAGGTTTATGAATGATATTTCTTTTCTATGGGAACATTACTTGAAAGGATTATAAAAAATGCAAACTTTGAAATGGGAATTATGGATGTGAAAAATTTGGAATAAGGTGGGATATTAAACTGTCTACTAATTTCATTGAAACTGAACCTTCTAAAAGAAGTTCTCATCCAGGTATATAAAGCAGCAAAGGGTAAATTTGCCTGAGACTGTCTCATGTTGTAGAAAAGATAAAACACAATAGATATAAAATTAGTAAGGACAATGAAACGAAATAATAAGTCAATGACTTGGTTTATAAATAGGGTTGTAAGACACCGGAATGTCCTTCCAGAAGAAATAAAACATAGTAAGAATAATAAACTTTAACCATTATTTCAATAATACATGCTATCACCCTTAGGCAGGTGGAATGAGGTTTTGTATATTGTATTGCACTGGTTTGTTAAGTATTCCATATAAGAAGAGACTTCTCTAATACTGCCTCTGAAGGGACATCAGTTCATATCATTTTTAAATCCAGTTACTTCAACTTTTGCTGATGGTGAAATGCCTTGGTGATTTAATTTTCAGAGACCCACACATACATATTGACGTTCACACTTAAGTTTGTAATCACTCTGATCACCCAAAATAATTAATAAAAAACCTGTAAAGACAATTTTTGCTGGATAGGTAAACTGTCCAGCACCTTCCCATAACCCCCGCAGCATCTCTCTCTCTCCCTAGAGACAGAGTGATAGATAGATACTAGGCAATTCATTGAACATTCAAAATGCTTAATGCTTTGAATGTCAGCATAAGTGATTGCAGAATGCCAACATTTTTTGTGGAAGGTCACAGTAGAGGGGGTAGTGGAATTTTCCCTTTCCCCACTGTTGTGCAATCTCATTGCTGGTATATATATATATGTAGTAGGGTGTGGGGTCACAGTCTCCATGGGGAGTACATGAGTGTTTGCCCCCTGTAAAAAAAATAACAGTTTTCTATTTTCATCTTTTTTTTAATGATGTGCATTTCACCCCAGGATTCATTAATGCCTACACTAACTGTACACTAAGTGAGCAGACAATACAAGCATAACTCATAACTTCTTTCTCCTTATTTTAGTTTTCCTTCTGATTTTCTTGCACCCGTAAATATTCAGGTGGATTTATAAGGGTTACCACAAAGTGTTGACTACACGTACACTTAGTGTATTCTTCCTGAATGACAAAAAAGCACAAAAAATGTGGTAAGGATGTTCTTGAATACAGATTGTGTGCACTTAGTGTAGGCATTAATAAATCTGGCCACCAGTCTAGAAAAGATCGCTGTTTTGTGGTTCATTCAGATTGTCTTTTGCTGAATGGTGCAATATTATTATGTATGTATAGCTATATATATCTACCTATCCACACACACACACACACGCACACATTCCCGATGCCCAAAATACTGAGACCAAAGACCCTAAACACCAAAAAAACCAAAAAACCCAAACCACGAAATTCAAAATCGCGAAAAGTATACCAAACATACAGCACACACATAAACACTCTCACACCCTCCCCAGAACACAAACAAACAAACCTACACTACACAAAAGCAGGGGGGCAAGCCCCCCTGCACCTCAAAGCCCCCCACACCCCCCTACTTAAATATTCTAACTCCAAGGTCGTACTACACAGACACAGATGAAAAAACAACCACACACCACCATTCCCCTTACACACACATCACATTCACAACACACACTTACACACACACTACAACCCCTAACCAACACACACATATAAATACTTACCCTACCTTCCACCTACCCATTCACAAACCGCAACACTAGAACTGCGAATTTCAACATATCCAATCATTGGGATTTTGAAATTCATGCTTCTGATCTTTCGGTATTGTGGGGTTTCGGCACTCTGGTCTCAATAGTTTGAAATCTGAGATTTCAAACTTTCGAGATTGTGTAGTGTTCCCCTGTATATATATATATATATATATATATATATATATATATATATATATATATATATATATATATATATATATATATATATATATATATATATACACACACACACGCACACACACATATAGGAAATCCCCTGCACTTTACCGAATGTATGTTTTTTTGACAAATGTAGGGGTGTGATTTAATGTCGATGGTATAGTTAGTCGAATGGTGGATATGTCAAAGGTATGGAATGTCAGTACAGGCCAATGTTGTTGGGGGGTGAGAGCACGCATACGGTGTATATGTGTGTGTGTAAATATAGTTACAGTTCAGTTGTTTGACACATGTGCAACTAAATGGATTGTATCATGTGTTGTATGAAAGGCAGTATGCACAAGTGGTGGATTGGGCAACTCCTGTTTGGTTGACAGATGTAGGGCTATGTGTGTGTGTTTGTGTGTGGGGTGAGTGTCTGAACTGTTATGTAGTGGTAGTGTTATATGTAGAGCATTTTTAAGGTAAGATGCATGGTTAAGGTTAGGGGCATGAGCAGGATATGGGTTAGGGCTAGTTTTAGGGTGAGCATACATTACTAAAGTGGAGCAAGGGTGCAAATGAGTGCTAACCCTAATCTTGCCCCTGTGCCTAACCTTAACTGTGCACCTTACCTTAAAAAATCCTTTCTATACCAATAACTCTATTCAGACAAATTTGAGCTGAATGCACAGTAGTTTTATGACTAAATACATTGGAAAAGGGAATGTATTTCCCTTTTTCAGTGTACTGGGAGTCACTAATTTAGTTGTGGATGTAATGGATTGTTGGCATGTATTGGTCAACGTTTTGTGCTAATCTTTCAACATGAACATATAAATCAAGAAAAAAGGGGAACAATCAAAGTTATGTAATCCCAACTATTTCCCCTTTACTGTACATCTGTGGCCCCTAAATTGGCAAATACAATGGGTCCAAAACTAATTTTTGTATTCCTATTTATTCATACCTCTTAACTGCTCCTTATTATTACATGTAGTGCCTTTTTACCTGTGGAAATCCATTCTAAACCACTCTGTTGTCTTTTTTGCATCCTGGTTACCATTTTGAACACCCCAGATTAAAAGTAAGCCTGCCAAAGAATTGGAAAGGGGTAAAAGAGGCTGCACCCTCACAGAAACAACTTGTAAGGGGCACAAACCTGTTCTACATAACAACTCATTGCTACCTTTAAAAAATTCTGACAGTTTACAAGCTATCTCATTGAAAGATTACATTTGCAATCATTCATAAACAGCAGGTGTACTGTTGCTTCATTTGAAGTTCTGACAGAATTGTGGCTTACTGCAAGATCTGAGCATCAGTTATACGATACAATACACTTCTATCTCCATAAGAAAATTACTTTTAATGTTAACTGCTTGTTTCTTCAGTCAGGGTGGGGCCTTAATCTTGTAGCTTCATTCACAGTTGTGGGAGAGTTGCAAACTACTGGAGGGTCCTTTCCTTGTTTAGTTATTTATTACTGCATTTTGCCGTGAACACTGTAACTGGTAAAACTCAGCTTTGTCTGGTGTCTTAGACTGTAGTTTGGATTCCAGTAGTAGCAGTATTGTAATTTTTGCTGCAGTTATTTGTTATTACCTCAGCTGTTACAATTCCTGCTGTGCTGCTAGAGTCTTATATTTGCTTGCTTAAGGTTGCATTCAGTGCTTTTCTATTTGTTACATTTTCTACTGTTTTAACCCTGTTTTTGTGCCTGCTGCACTGTTACAGACCTCCCAGCCCCCACAGATACATTAAGTACTGTTTTCTCTGCCTACTGCTCTCTACTGTTTGTACACTAATTACAGTTTATCTGTCTCTACTGTAAAAGTACATTTCTCTGAAATTCTAAGCTACCTGGGGTCATTGTCCTGTAGCTAAGAGTCATACGCCTAAGTGAACCATGATTGGCTACAGGTTCTGTAGTCACAAAGCTGCACTATTGCTTTCATTTGATTCGATTTCTTTATAGCTTGTCTGCTATAATTTGCACAGAGCTGTACCCACTCAAGGCTTTTGTTAAAGACTCTGAAAAGTCTAGAAAACCCTAAACTGTGGGAAATGAGCATTTCATCAAAAACAGAGAAAAAAAACTGCTCTGAGTTGCACTCATATCACCACCACCACTGCTGGACACTCCATATTGGGTTGTCTGTGTAAGAGCTGTTTTCTCTGTAAAAGACTTGAAAAACCTATACATCTTTAGAAATCATGGTTTGAGGCCCAAATAACCCATTTCAAGTGCAGATAAACACATCTTGAGCTGCACTACACCCCTGAACAGATAACTAGGTATTACCCCACACCTTAGTAGTAAGCCCATCCAAACATTATCCTAAACAAACCTAAGTCCAAACAGTTACAGTCTCTCCTGCCACCCCTGAGTTATTCCTGTCAAAACTTCCCCACAACTTCTGTAGCTAGCCTGATTGAGATGGTTATCTTGAGATAATGTAAGGACTGTCTCGCCATCTTTTACTCAAACAGCATAACGCAGTGTTTGACAGATGTACATGTATAATGTCCTTGGAGGTAAGCATCTCCTACACAATAAACTCAGACACCAAAATCATCAGCAGTACACTATACATCACACCCCTCCAAGGCCATCACTATACACATAGTCCATCATATGCTGAAGTTCAAAAGATTAACTTGCCTGAACATCAAAGGCCTCCAAAAGCAGCACAAGCACAAAGCACATTTAGTAGTCCATGTCCTCACATAGCACAAGGAGTCCCAAAGTCACTGATGTTGAGCTCATAAGGCAGGCAGACATCTACCCAACCAAATATTCTAGTGACCCCATTGTAAGACATACAGCTGAGCAAGGAAAGAGTGATGCCTAATGGTTTGTCTGGTGCCAGGATTCATCAGACACACACACACACACACACACACACACACACACACACACACACACACACACACACACACACACACACACACACACACTCAAATCCTTGAAAAGCAAGTACCAGTATGACTCTGTCGTGATACATATGGGTGTCAATGATTTTAGATATACTTTCCCGGACTATATGAAGAGACATATGATGGAGCTCTCAGACTACATGTCCCAGGCAGTATAAGCCTAGCACTGAGCAACATTCTACCTTCTCCAAGGATGATCCTACAACATGAGCAAAAAATAATTGACTTCAATAATTGGTTATGTTTTTGGTATTATTCCAGGGGGTCCAGTATTTGCCAGCCTGAGATTTTAGGATTGAGACACCACACTGTTTCAGTGGGGATGGCTTGCATCTGTCCCTTCTATGGTTTTGATTATTGACAAAGACTTTGTCCACCTCCATAGTGCCTTTTTTAAGCAATGCTAGCTTGATAAACCAATCGGCATAAAGTTATCAAAGGAAAATATGAAGGTGTTATGATCAATGTCAGGAGCCTTAACAAGAAAATTAACTCCTTACAAGACCTTCTCAACCTGAAGGATGTAGTCATCTGTGTAGTGGCTGAGGCATGGATTAAAATGGCGGAGAGCACTCTGGCTGTGAATAGCTTTAACACCTTCTACACATTTAGACCAGTTACTGTGCAGAAGGGGAAAAAAAGGTGGAGGTGTATCAGTCTTCATCCAGAAGAGACCCAAATCAAGTCTGGAAAAGCAGCATGATATACTGGAGCTTTTTCATATCCAATTAACCATCAGAAAGGTCATGTACCATATATTAACCAGCTATAGAACTCCCCCTATGACCTAAGAAAAACAGAACATCTGTCTACAGAAACTGGAATCACTCTGTATTAAAAACAAATATAATTTTTCCAGGTGATCTAAACTATCCAGTTATAGATGGGGAAACATACACTTTGCCAGAATAAACACCCTAAAACAATGTCAAAGTATCCACTAGGGGAGCAACAAGTTGGATCTTGTCCTTACTAATATGGGGGCATCTTGCACCCAATGTACCTTTTAGAAATTTCTCTGAGACAAGCTGCCTACTCCTTAGTGATACATTGACCATTTTTTTTATTTATTTACTGAGAAAGTCCAACTTGGAACAAAGCCAATTTTCAGCAGAGGCCTGGGGAGAAATGCTCCAGATGCATGTCTTTATGATGTGGGTGGAAACTGGAGCACCTGGAGGAAACCCACATTAATGCAGGGAGGACATACAGACTCCACACAGAAGGCACCCCAGCCAAGAATCAAACCAGAAAACCTCTTGCTGTGAGGTGACAATGCTGCCACTGCACCACTGTACCATCCAAGCTGACAAGCTTCAAATCCTCACTAAACCCAGTTAAATTTGCTAAATACATGGAAACATGCACCACCACAGTATACCAGCATGTAAACAACTACTTAGATGGATGCTTAGATGCATAACTGTGAGAGGTTGGCATAATAGTTAAGATGTTTAACTCACAGACACAAGGTACAGGGTTGGATTCTTACCTTTGAGGGAAGTTGTCTAGGCTAAAAATGGCCCACAAGGGCAGTTAGCCTAGCACTTAGCAATGAACCTATACACTGCAGGAACAAGTGCAGGCCAAATCCCAGAAACAAGCTCCAATGGTGGAAACATATCAACAAGCTTTACAATAAAAGGAAGAGAATCTTGACTATTTACAGAATGACAGAAGCCTCTTCATTTAAATAAATAAGTGATGAGCATAATAAAATCTACCAAAGCCAAGTATGAAGCTAAAACAGCCACCCAGCCAGAGCCAATCACGTCATTTTTTTAGTTATATTTATTATCTCCAAAGCAGAACACAACAGTGTTCTGAGCTGATTGTGATTGATTTTACCTTCACTGAGGCTGAAGATATAGCAATCCTATTGGCCAATAAATTAATCTTAAACTTTACCCCTGTCTCCCATCCATTCACATTATATAGCCAACTCACCTCCAGCTATCACACAAGACCAAACCCTAAAAACGCTGCAAAATGCTAAAAATACTAAGCTGATGTCTCCTGACAATATCCTTAGATGTATCGTAAATATCATGAAGTATGATTTAACTCTCCTCCCAGAAATGCTTAACCTCAGCCTCCATACAGGGTTTGTACCAAGGGAATGGAGAATAGTTACAGTCATTCTCCTCCATAATGGAGGACCTTCCTCAGACCTAAGCAGTAACAGACCCACAAGTCTGACCAGAGTCAACAGCATAGCCTTGGAAAGACTTATCATGAAACTAATCAGTAAGGACAGAGGGAACCTCCAAACACTGTACCCATCACAGTTTTGGATTTGCCAAGGCAGACCACACTTAATCAATGCGCTGGACTTTTCTGGAAAGGTCACCAAAGCAATGGATGAAGGTAAAGTGGGATGCACCACATACCTTGACTTGGACAAAGCTTTTGACACAATCCCTCACTCAGGCATAGTAGGAAAGATAAATAAACTAAGGATAAACCCCAGTGTCACCCACTGGATTGCAAGCTGGCTCGCAGATTGCATACAGGAGATCAAAACAGGGGAAGCATTATCATCAAAGGGACCAGTCACCAATGTGGTCCCCAAGAATTAAATTCTGAGATCTCTCCTGTTTGGCAGTTATTTCTCTGAATTAAATGCCAATACCAAAGGGCTCTGTCTTACTAAGTTTGTAGATGACTGCAGGCTAAGAGCAGGCATTGAATCCCCAAATGACTTAACCATCTTGCAGGTAGGATTGTATTAAACAAATAACTGGTGCCAGAACAATGGACTGAAACTAAATGCCAAAAACAAATGCATTATTGTATCCTTTGGAGAGTCATTTATCTCTGACAACTACCATATTGACAATATGCCCTAAGAGTTGACCTAGTTATTCAGGATTTGGGAACTTATGTGGACAGTGACATAACTTTCTAGCAACGTGTCCACTATCATAAAAAAGTCTTTCTATACTGCACAGCTTGTAGACAAAGGGATTGTGTCTATATGTACAGATGTCATTGTCTCCTTTTACTTAGCCCTCATTAGGCCAGTCATTGAGTATAATGCTCCCATTGGCATGTATCTGTTCAGACACATGCAACAACTGGAATGCCCACAGATATATCTTACGAAAAGTATACAAGGCTTAAACTGTATGTCCTGCATCGACTGACTCAAAGCCCTACCACTATACTCAGTATCCTACAGACTGCTAAGAGGTGACTTGTGTCTGGCATACACGGTATCCCCTGACCCATTACGATGGACCTACTACACATCAGCAAGTCAAATGACATCAGAAACATTTGGTCCAGGGTCAGTTTGGAGAGACAGGTGTATCTCGCAGAGGATACCACTGCAATGGAACAGACTTCCCATCCACATAAAAAAGTTAATCCCTGTCCATATTCAAACACAACTCAGATCTATGGATAGGTAGTAGAAAATTAAGCCCAGGACTGATTACTGTACTATTAATAGACAATGACAGCCCCTAAATGCTTTATCCCATGCATGAGTTGCTTCAAATTATCTATGGTAAGATCCCAGTTATTCTCACTAGGGTTAATATATCATTATTTACCATGGAATTAGTAAGGCCAATATAACACCAAACAGAATATGTTAATTCAAACACCCAAAGGGATAGGGCTTAAAATGGCCCAAAGGTGTAGCTGGCCTAGTACTTACTTATGAGCGTATAAAAATAAACAGAATAGTAACTATAAATCCTGTTACTTTAAACTGTTCCCTGTATCTTTTACTGCAAAAGTATTTTATAGACATGCTTTATATTAATATAATCTGAATATGACTCACAAAAATGGCCATTCATTCATAATTTAGCAGATGCACTAGTTTCACATTCATGCCAGAAGAGTTCTATCTCTGCTGTTTTGTTGTGATCACTGGAGCAGTTTCCATATATGTTCTATGAACAAACTGACACCTGCTGTGAGCAAACTGATATCTAAGTTCTACTGTTGTATTGTTGACTCATTGAGTTTTCTGTGTGTGACACCATGTCTACCATCAGTTCATAGATATTGTGTGGCAACTAATCCTACCAAGCCCGTTGAACCTTCAGTCTAGATAGAGTAACGCAGTCCAAGCCAAGCATCTGATGACTGATTGGGTGGCAGCCATGCCTAGTATCTCACTAGCACGACTGATCTGTGCCTGCAGCCTCACTAGCAAGATAGTGTGCTCTCATATCATGCTACTGTTACTGTACAATCCTTGTGCTTTTTGTTCACTTATAAAAGTAGCAGTGCTGTACTGCACTCCCACCATACTACTATACAATCATTGTACTTACTGATTCAGTTATTATAATACAATCTTCATCTTAATTCATCATTGCTGATATTTTCATTTACTCTCCTGACTTGTTAGGGTCATAGTGTGTCTTTATAATGGTTGTGCTGCCTACACACTTAATTATAATCATCAGCTAAGTCCTTTACATCTGCTTGATTTACAAACCATCTGCAACTTCATGAATCAGCTTACCTGGGCAATATGAAAGTTCCTCTTTTACCACATCTGTTACCAGCTGTATAGCACTTGACATTTTTATTACACTGTGTAGAAATTGTCTTTTATTTGTTGATAACCAGCTATTGCCAGCTCAATGTATGATCTGTGAGGTGTAAATATCTTCCCAACCTAAAACCGTCCCTTTACCATTTCAGACTGTTGGTGAACATAACAAGTCTACATATACTGGCCTTGGCTCCCCAAGCCTCCGAAAGTCAGAACAAGAAAGCCCCAGCCACAAACAGATGCATCACTATCTACCTCACACAATACACATAGCATAAGATTAGGCATTTTACAGTGTTGCAGGCATTAAACTTTCCACTTCCATTTTGACTGTATGTATAAATGGTAATGCCCTAGTAACTAGAGATTCGATTATTGGGCATACAGATTCTGCCATCATCAGGCTTGATAAGACTATGGTGACAGTTGTGTTTACATTTTGGGGATCTATGAAGTTAAGCAAGTTCTTGGATCCCTCATACTAGGCAAATCTGACTATGACCAGGTAGTGACTCATGTAGACATGAACAGTTTGGGGTGTTCACCCCAGAGTGATGTGCCCAGTGACATTTTGGATCTCCCAGACTCAAGAATAATATAATTAGTTTTAACAAGTGGCTAAGAAGAGTGGGGTCCAGTATGCATTAACTTAGAATAAGATGACTGATAGACCTACTTCTGACTCAGGGTATTTCCTGCACCTTTCATGACATGGTTCACACATACTGGCCAAAGCTTTTCCTGTCGTTATAATGCCTTTTTTATGCAAAGTCCATCTACTAGCCATTGTGATATAGCTAAGAAGAATCTCTTAACCATATTAAGGTTCTTCTACTCAATGCCATAAGTCTTGATAACAAGTTATCAGATTTTTAGCCACTCCTCAACATAAATACATCCATGTCTATGTGATAAGTCAGTCCTGGTTTCATTTTAAAGGTAGTTTTCCTTCTATACCATGGTTTTAGGCCTATTGAATCTGTGTGAGTGTGTCAAAGTGTGTCAAAGCCTATTATCTATAGACTGGTTCCTCATGACCCATAAGGTGAACCTATTGAGGTCTAAATCACCCTAAATAAGATAAAGTATCACTTTGCACCATGCTGCAGATCACCCTCAATATCCCCTAATGACCATGAAGGATTTCTAAATGAGTTAATTACCAGGGGTCCTAACATTCTAGTTCCTATCCTAACCAACATTGCTACCTGCTGCACAATTTCTACAGTCTCACCATCTCTGGCTAAATCCTATCACATTTTAATGTTCTTCATTATCAAGACTTCAGACAATAATATTGCTGCAGTGAATACATCCCAATTCAAGAACTTTAAAACCACAAATCTACTTAAACTTTATGAAGAGTTTTTAAAATTCCATTGTAATATTTTCAGTTCCCATGCAGACTTGGCAGTTACCTGTACGTCAAAATTGTATTCACATTTACTAAACAGAAAGAAAAGACCAAACAGTCCCCCACAAAACCAGATGAAATGGGAAACTGAAAAATAAGCTACCTTAGTGGTCTAGCCATAATAGCAAACTCTACAGTAGAAGAAAAAAATATTAAATGTCTATAACATACCACAGTATGTCCATATAAAGGACTGATAATAAGTAAAGAAATGAGAGAAAGCACCATCGGGAATTCCAAACCTAAACATGAATTGAAAATAGCAGCTGGAAGTAAAGGCAATTACAAATTTTCTTTAACTACACCATAAAACAAGGAAAACAACACTCGTCCGTGTTATGAACCAATTCATAATGACTACTTACTCCAGCCCAATGGATATTGCTACTAATAAATACATTTAGTGCTAACTTAATTTTGTCTGCAGTTATTGAAGCTCCACAGATCCCTTAGTCCATGTCTTCTCCTGTGATTACCATGGAGCAAGTCTTAACTGTCCAGTCCAAGGCCAAAAATACTATTATCCATGGGCCCCAACATAAACCTCTTTATCATAATCCTCTCCACAGGCTATGCTCCTGAAATTTAGAAAATGAGTTTTGTGATGTCCACACAAAATGGTTGTCCTTCCTCAGATCATGATAACTATAGACTCTTCAGCCCGATATGTAAGGTCACTGAATGCATCATATCATACTTTTAAATACTGACATCAAAAACCAATATCAAATTGGATTTGACAAGGATTGGTCAAGCCTACTAACTCTAGTTAACGTATTCCAAATACTAGAGAAGGAAAAAAACATGGAAACCATTGTTATCAAGATAGTGGCCTGAATTAAATTAAAAAAGTGCAGTATTGGCATGGTATCCATTTCTAGACTGTCTCATTCATAAGAGATCTTGGTACCTTTGTAGACAACTCCTATATATTGGCCATCATGTTGCAACAGTGGTAAATAATCCTTCTGTCTTACCCAGATAATATCCAAAGACATCTAAAGGTCTTACAAAGTTGCCATTCTTCTATATTCATCTCTTATTAGACCAATTGTGGTATACAATGTCTTTTTTAGCATGCATCTGTGAAACTGAGGTAATGTCAGGATAAAAGATAATAGATTGTAAAGTTAGGTGTAATGCCAGGTAAAGGAAGCAGTTACAAATGTAATGTCTTCTTTTTTTCTTTTTCTTCTCTGTTGTTGTTCTCATGACTAGAAATGTGAGACTGTCCTTTCAAATATCAAAGAGCTGGAAATATATTTGAAATGTGTTGAATCTACAGTTGTGATGACTATTCTTGTTAATACAACAAACAAAGCTGAAAGATCAGGAACTGTCAGATTCTGCTGGGATGTAATTGCAACCATCATCTTCTTTCAGCTGTTCCTATTAAGGGTCACCACAGCAGATCATCGGTTTCAATTTCTTCCTGTCCTATGCATCTTGCTCTGTCACACCAACCACCTGCATGTCCTCTCTCACCACATCCATAAACCTTATCTTAGGCCTCTTTTCCTGTTACCTGGTAGCTTCATCCTTAGCATCTTTTTCCCAATATACTCAGCATCCCTCCTCAGCACATGTCCAAACCAACATAATTTTCCCTCTCTGGCTTTGTCTCCAAACCTTCCAACCTGGGCTGACCCTCTAATATACTTATTCCTAATCCTGTCCACCCTCGTCACACCCAGTGCAAATCTTAACATCTTTAACTCTGCCACATCCAGCTCTAACTCCTGCCTTTTTGTCAATGCCACTGTCTCCAACCCATAAAACATAGCTTGTCTCACTACCCTCTTGCAGACATTCCCTTTCATTCTTACTGGTACTCATCTGTCACAAATCACTCCTGACACTCTTCTCCACCCACTCCATCCTGCCTGTACTCTCTTCTTCACCTCTCTTCCACACTCACTGTTACTCTGAACTATTAATCCCAAGTATTTAAACTCATCCACCTTTGCCACCTCTACTCCTTGCATCCTCACCATTCCTCTATCCTCCCTCTCATTCACACACATATATTCTGTCTTAGTCCTGCTGACCTTCATTCCTCTTCTCTCCAGAGCATATCTCCATCTCTCCAGGGTCTCCTCCACCTGTTTCTTACTCTCACTACAGATCACAATGTCATCTGCAAGCATCATAGTCCACAGGGACTCCTGTCTGATCTTGTCTGTCAACCTGTCCATCACCATTGCAAATAAGAAAGGGCTCAGAGCTGATCCTTGATGTAATCCCACCTCCACCTTAAACGCATCCATCACTCCCACCGCAGACCTCTCTGCTGGCACACTACCCTTGTACATATCCTGTACCACTCTTAGATACTTCTCTGACACTCCCGACTTCCTCATACAATACCACAACTCCTCTCTAGGCACCCTGTCATATGCATTCTCTCAGTCTACAATAATTGCAATAATGACTTATTAATAAGATACTAGTGGGGATTCAGGGAAAACAGACATGGATATATATATATATATATATATATATATATATATATATATATATATATAGTTGGCACTCTAATATCACCCACCCCATCCAACCACTACCTTTCTTTCCACTCCACTAACTACCTTGATTATAGCAAGCTCAGATGCTCATAAGCCTAGATACAGCAGGAACTTCTTATTTTAACATTTGTTAATGTCTGTTATGTACTTCACAGATAAAGATTCTAGTTGTCTACTGATGTACTATGTTCTTCATCTGTAAATATGTTGTAAGAAATTGCTATGTAAATTGTTAATCGCTATGTAATCCAATGTAACTACTGTCTATTTATTTTAACTGTGGAGCTTTTCTCCCTGGGCCTCCGCTGAAAATGGACCTACGTCCAGTCGGACACTCCCGGTCAACAAATATAAATAAATAAATAAATAATGCTGATGCTCTCTTGTTTGTGTGGAACTATCTGCTGCTAATGGGGAAAACATTTCAGCAAAACTGAACCCTTAGCAAAATGTATAGATTTTAAATTAAAACAACTTTTTGAACACTGTAATTACATTTTTAAAAATTCCTGGCACTTTTTGCAGTGCACAGATAATGCTGAATGTGGCCAGGATGGGTGGCTGGGTTGCTCAGAATTTATTTACTGTCATTCCTAGAGATGGATTGCTTTTTGGAAGCCATTAACAGTGACAGTACTCTTTGTAACACTGACATAAGGTTAATAGAGCAATGCATGCAGTGTGAGTTGGACCATAATTATTTTTTATTTTGGAGGTAAGTATTATTACCAATTCAAGGAGAAACAATGGCCACTGCAATGGCCTTCATATTTGCTAATATCATTTTATGGCAGTGGGCAACATCAATTGCTTTTAAATCAATATACATGAAGTACATCAAGAGGTATGTAAGATTTTTAGATGACTTTTTGTTGTGGTCAGGTGATGAGAAATATTTGTTAGATTTTTTGAGTTTTGGGGGTCCACTACTATTTTTTTGAGACTTGTCCATAATGTGTCTAAACAAATCCATTAATTATTTAGATGTCATAATTTACAAGGCTGAAGGTAATAAGTTTAGTTATACAATTTATTAGAAACTAAAATGCATCATTATATTTTAGAAGTAATCATTCTATGTGGCAGAAAGAGAATCTTGTAAAAGTTCAAATGATAAGATTATCAAGCTTAATCAGAGATGACAAAATGTTTTCAAGTGAACTTGTGAGATGGAAAAGATGTTCACTGAAAGAGATTATCCACCAGATTTAGTATGCAAGTTAGGCAGAAAATTTAAATTCGAAAGACCTCATATTTTATTTTATTATTACAATTTTGCTTACCTGTTAAGTGAGGTGGTTTGTTGACCCTTTTCTGACATGACCCAGGATGATAAAGCAACAAATAACAACACTTTACAAAAGTAAAAAATAAGACAGTGAAAATTCATCTATGCAATCCTTATATGCACATTTAAATCATTAGTGCAAAAGAAAAAAACTAATATATACAGTTGATATGTACAGGTTAGCTACATTAAAAACTAGAATGACATTTTATATATAGTATGCAACTGGTATATACAGGAGTACAAAGCATTATCAAAATTTGAACATAGAAGATAATAGCAGAAATTATCCATTGGTGATAATAGCAAAATCAAGTTTGATATGAATTTGAACATAGGCAATAGCAGGGATTAACCATTGTCATGTTAACAGTTGCAGATAGATTCTGACATGAAGTGATTTTTAAGCTTATCTTTAAATGTATTAATAATTTCTTGTTTTTTTATTTTGGTAGGCAGGTGGCTCCTGGTTCAGTTCCTGATTCCAAGACTCAGTCTTAAAAAAGTTCTTTCTCCAACTCATGGTTTGAATATTGGGCATAAGAAGCAGAAATAATTGCCTTTCTAGCTATGGAGGTCACGTGAGTTATCTTGAAATGGTAGTTGAACCTTTGGAGGGCATAACATCCTTGTTTCATGACCTTGAAAATTAGACTGTCTTGAAAAGGTAGTTTAACCTTTGGGGGGATGTAATATCCTTATTTTATGGCCTGGAAAGTTAGAGTGTTAAGTTGAATGTTATCCCTATTAATGACAGGGAGCTAGCTGGCATTTTCTAGTAATTTACAGTGATGGAGTAGGGGGGTCTTTTAAAAGGATAAATATGCAGATTCTGTTCTCTGCCATTTCAATCGTATGTTACTATATGAAGAGTAAACAATGAGGAATGGAAGACCATATTCTAATTTGGGTAATAAAACATTGTTAGTGATATCTAAATGGGTTTAGCTAAAACAGATTTATATCATTATTGAATGATAGTATCAAAAAGGTAAACATTTTAAAAAGTGAAATAAGAATAAAGTAGCTTTAAGAGTGATGATTATTTCTAGTTTACACAATAGTGTATCTGGCAAATATTAAATATTATAAAAAATATTTGGAAGAATATCATTAATATTGATATGAACACTAGACTATTGTATTTAAAAGAGGCACCAAATCTAAAACAATTTTAGAGAGAGGTAAATTAGAAAGTTTTGATTTTCATAATAACCTGGAGAAGAGAATGTACACATGTGATTCCTGCAAATATTGTAAATATTAGTGAAGGGCCATGCATGTCAGTAATTACTTATGATGTCCAGATGTGTATGACTATAACAGTAAAGAAGTGGTTTATTTGTCAAGTTGTCTCTCCTCAAATGCATTTTATGTAAAAAAAAAACAGAAGAAAAAGCTTAGCCAGGAAAGATATGACCATTTGTACAATATAAAAAATAAAAACGTGAACAGTGCTTAATATAAACATTCCATAAAAATATGTTATTATTAGGAAGTTTTTTATTTTTTGTGGTGGGCAGAATTAATAGTTCTTCTAGAGATGGATGCTGAGAAAATACTTTGGAATATAAAGAACTACCTTGGCAGCTGTTTTCCTTGGTATCAATGGTTCCATTTAAGTTAATAATGCATTAAGATCAAGGACAAACCACACAAGTATTTATTTATATATTTTTGGCAGTTTCAAAATTGTTTAAATAAATTGTTCATAGGTTCATAGGTTTATAGGTAGGTACTAGGCTATCTGTCCTAGGGTATTTATAAGCCTATCCAGAATATGTTGGCTTTTGCCTCCCTTTTAGACTAGATTCCTGAGCCTCTGTCCAGCAGGGCCATAGAAGTGATCCCGGGAGTAAATTTACGATTTCCCATCCACTCATCAAGATTTCTCTTGAAGAGGGTCAGCGAGGGGCTCTGCCTAACATGGACTGGGATTCTATTCCAGAGCGAGGGAAGCCTTTGGGATATGAATCTATCCCTATAGTATGTCCTATTTATTGTTGTGCTAAGGTTTAAATCCCTGGAGTGTGTAGCTCTAATGGATTTGGTTTTCTTGAGGTGGAGCATGTCCAACAATTCCGGGTTAGACATGGCCTTGTATGTCAGGCAGAGATCGCCTCTGAGTAGGCGGTAAGCAACTGAGTAGAGCTGGAGTTTCTTTAGTTGAGCTGCATACGGCATCTGTTTGAGGCCCGTGATCCTCTTGGTGAGGTATTTTTGAGGTCTCTCCAGCTGTTGCAGGTGTCGGGTAAGGTACATCCCAATTGTACTCAATTATGGGCCTGATGAGCGATGTGTAGAGGGGCACAATGACCTCTCTTGATCTAGATGTGAACCCTTTTGTGATTAGGTGAGCTATATAGAAGGTTTTTCTAACCACTTTGGCAATGTGATTGTCAAAGGAGAGGTTACTATCTACTTGGGTCCCCAGATCCCTAATTACTTCTTCCGTACTTTGTGGATTACCTCTTATGTGGTAGTTTGTGGGCACTTTGTTTTTCCCAAAGGGGATGACTATGCACTTTTTGGCATTTAGCTTGAGGTCATGGTTCTGACACCAGGTATCTGTCTCCATAAGGCCCTTCTGGAGGATGCTTGTGTCAGCTGGTGAGTCGATTATGGCTCCCAGTTTGCAATCATCTGTGAACTTGGTAAGCCACAGTCCTCCCATGTTTGTCTGTACCTCAGAGAAGTATATTTCGAACAAGAGGGGTCCCAGGACTGAGCCCTGTGGGATGTCACTTGTAACTGGTTAGAGTCGGACATGGCACCCGTGACTCTGACCATGTGAGCTTTATCCCTGAGCCAGTTTGCAACCCATCTTGTGACATATGGGTTAATATTTAAGCTGGTAAGCTTATTTATGATGCCAGAGTGGGGTATTGTGTTTTATCTGGATTATCATTATTTTAAAATTTTGTTTTATGTATTGTGACTTTAATGAAAGAGATTGATTGTCAGCTGTTTAAATTGTATTAGGACATGTAATTATAATTTGTATAATGTATTGGAGGTTTGTATTTTCAGTCCTGATGAAGTCTTTTATGGTATTTTAAAAAGATGAATAGCTTAACCAAGGGGGAAATAAAGCATCTCTTGGTTGGACTGATGTGTTGCTGGAGTGGTTTTCACTTTTGGTTTGGTTATTTGTTATATTCATGCCAAACCAGTGAACTGAACATTTTTTGTCTCTTCACCAAGCAAGCACGTCAAACTGTTGCCCCTCGCCCAAGGATGGCTATATTGATGTTGGCTGCTCAGGCCCATCCTCCCCAACTAGTTCCTTCAGCACCTGTGCTGCTAGTTGACCTTGGGTTGTCTGGGAGGGCTATATCCTTGCTCAATGTGTAGAAAACATACTCCACATGTAGGGGAATCATTGAGTTAAGAATTTATTGCACCACTCGGCCAACATGCTGTATTTATCTGCTGGCGAAAGTTAAGGTTTTTGCTAAGGGTGTTCATGGTGCTATTTGTGTTGCATAAGTGTGGAAGATCAAGCAGTGTGGAAATGTTATGCCTTAGAACTCCAGGCACAGATCACCATGAAGGAGCTTGTATGAGATGGAATGTAGTCAAGAGGGCTTTTAATTTATCAGCATCACTTAGTAAGTTTAAACCAATAATTTTCTTGATCAGAAATCCTTGAAGCTTTTCAAGTTGGATGAGGTGAATAAAGGGGTATATGCCAGAGGTGGGAGTTGTGTTTTATGATGTACCAGACTATGGCTTTCATACCCTTGGAAGATATGCCCTTGAAAATTAACTGCACTAGGTAGAATGATTTTCTGACTATGACTGACATGTAATGGCCAAAAGACATTTTGCTGTCAATGAATGTACCCTGATCCCTGATGAATGAGTGGATTGTAAGCAGGTGTTTTAGATGTGGTATGAAGTAAGTAATTCTTGTTTGCTAAATAAAATCAGTCTACATTTTTGGCATTAAGCTAGTCAATGTAGCAGCAGTTAGTCCATCGTGACTCCTTGTTAAAGAATGTGAATGTCTTTAGGAGAGCATAGATAGCACAGTGTTTGCAGTGATCAGCACATTTAATGATGAGCTATAACCCATCAACATCTTCATTAGCATCAGAAAAGTACATGCTAGGGAGCAGGAGGTCCAGGACAGAGCCTTGGGGAACTGCACTTGTGACATGCTTTTGTGCAACAGTGGTTTCCCTGGTCATTACTGTCTGATACCTGTCAGTTAGACAGTTGTATAGCGAGTGGAAGATATGACGATTAATGTTAATCTGTGTAAGTTGATAATATCTACATGGGGAATTGTATCAGATTGTATTAAGGGCCTTAGCTGAGCCTAAATAAAAAGTATGGATAGTGTGGCCAAAAATGTACAGCTTCCATGATACTATCAAATAAATTGATTAGATGAAGAAGCCAGGACATGTCTTTAACAATGATATATTTACTTTGGTTGAGGGACTGGAGGTTCACTTGGCCATATCTTTGCTTATCAGATCTGCTCCAATACTGCCTGTGACTTTACGAATGATAGTGGTGAGAAAAATTACCTGAATCTGTTGTGTAGTGGAACCATTGCGGCAGTTTGTCATGTGTTAGATACACAACTGTTGATTAAATAGATTAAGGCAGAGCTGGGCAATTTGGTACTTACCAGTAAGTAACCAAGTTAGTTGTCTAGACTAATAGAAGTGATGTTCTATGTCTTTACCAGAGATAACATAACTTGATTGATAGAGATAAAAATTGGAGGAGGAGGAAGAGTTAGGGGGTATTGTGGGTATTCAAGGTTTTGTCAGTGGGGTGAAGAGGCAGCCAAATTTGTTGGCAAGGTTGTTGTCAGGGGCCTCAGGATCAGAGTAAGCATAGTCACTGCATAATTTATTCAGAACAGAACTGATAATTACTTCTAAGAGTTCTCATATAGCTGACAAAAAAATTGTGAATCCCTATGGCCGAAGTGGCAATTTTTAACTCACTGCCATCTATACATTTTTTAATGGGTGTTTGAGATTTTTGCTAACCGATTTTAAATCTCTTTTATGGTGAAGGAAGGAAGACATCTGATATAAGGCTAGTAGTTTTCTCTTTTTATTGTACCATTTATTTATGTGGTAATGTCATTATAATGGTTTATTCCTGAGTTTTCCATTATATTTTTGGTGTATGGAAAGAGATGCATCAATGCAGTTATTAGATGGCAGTAGAATTTGTAGCTGAACACAGCAGCATGGGCAAAATGCTTGTTAGTGGAATGGGGTGGCAGTACACTGAAATTTGTCTAGGCTATCTCAGAACAATAATTTGGCTTTGGAGTGATCTTTAAATGTGGTATATGTCAATGGGACAGTGGTGTTGGTCCTGAGGAAAAAGATGACAATTTGTTGGATATAAAAAGAGAGGGTGTGACACATGGTGGGGTGTAGGTTTGCGCATTACTGGTGAGAACAATGTCAAAAATATTTGCATCCATTGGGGAAGATGTGCAATCTGGAATAGCAGTTAGCATACACAGAATATAGTAATCACTGTATATATTTATTATTAGTTGTACATGTGCCCGAGTTGAAGGAAGGATAGTTGAAATCACCTAGAAGCAATGTAGTGGGCACAACATGTATTTTTTCCAAATAATGTAGGTGTATATTTGCATGATGACCTGGAGACATTGAAAAAGACTTAAAATTCATAAGGATGTGGTAGTTTTCCTAAAGGTGGCCATAGCCTCAAGAATGTTGAGGCAGGTCACGTGGAATTTAGCATGAGATGACAATGTCACAGATGAATATAAAGACAACCCTGCAGCTCCCAGTGAGTCAGAATGAATAAGCATGAACCCAATTACAACGAGATTCTTATTAGTACAATGACACTAAGTTTCATTAAAAAATGCAGATATGAATGTGCTCAAGAGTCAGGCAGGCCTAAAATTCAGGCGTATTCCTATTCAAACTTCAGACATTAAGTGGCTTCATTTTGATATAAGTTGATTGAACTGGAATTCACTAAATTGGTATGTCCAAGATATGCATATTGCCTGAAAAAACTAGTCACTCTGAGGGTTGCAAAAGGTTTAACCAGTATGCAGAAAGCACAGAAGAAAAGAGAGGTGTGGAGGTAGAGGTGTAATCCGTCTAGTTCTTCTTTGTTGACACATATTGGATTCTGCTAGAATGACATGAGTTACATTGTTAAAGCCAATTATTTTGTCTTTGCATTGTTCCATTATTCTTGGTGATAGCACAGGACATGACTAGAGTTTTTCCTACCTCGGACACATGCATAAAGAGATTTATCATGTTTTTCTCCATTATTCTCGAAGAACTATCATGTTCATAGGTTTATAGGTATATACTAGATTAACAAACACCAGGGCCTTTATAAGCATAGCCATGCAGCTCCACTCAATTGTGCCCCTATGAACCATGGGTATTTATTAAGAATAGGTATGATAGTTAGGAATTTTCTAGAGATTATGGGGGGGGGGGTATGTTTATTTGGGAATTATTGTCCACTTCTGTCCATCAGAGATACGGGGCCAGACCAGTGTTGAATTTCTGATTTCCCATCCACTGGTCAAGGTTACTCTTAAAGAGTGTTAGGGATGGACTCTGCTTCACATGTAAGGAGAGTCTGTTCCAGAGTATGGGGACACATACCTATCTTGCCAACAAATCTTATTAATGTCACAAACAAAATTTAGATCCTTGGGTCTAGTGGTCCTGATGCTGTTTGTTTTGTGGCTATGCAAAATGTCCTTCAGAGCTGGATCTGAGGATGCCTTGTGTGCCAGGCATCGATCGCCTCTTATTAACCTATAGGAGACCAACTAAAGAAAGGGCTTTAAAGTGATCCATAAATGACAATGTGGTTACCCTGGATGCTCTTGTTAAGGAAGTTTTGTGGGCATTCCAGCTGTTGCTTATGTCTGGCCAGAAACATGTTGTAGGGAGCATTATAATCAGTGATGGGTCTGATAAGAGATGAATAAATGGCCTTATGACTTTCTTGGACCTGGATGCTCTTACTTATAAGTTGGACAACATAGAATGATTTTCTTACTACCTTGTCCACAAATTGGTTAAAGGCCAGATTACAGTCCTCTTATGTTCCCAGATCCCTAACTACTGGGTTAACTCTTCGAGATGTCTTATTGATGGAGTAATTGGCCTGGGTGGCAGTTTTCCCAAAAGGCAGTAATGCATTTCCTGACATTGAGTTTTAATCTGTGACTTTGGCACCAGTCATTTGTCTGTGCTAGACTCTCTTGTTAGATGTTTGTGTCATGGGGAATCTATGATAGCTCCCAAATTGCAGATATCTGCAAACTTAGCCAAAGGCCCTTGACTTTAGCCTTTATCTTTGAGAAGTAGATGCCCAATAGGAATGGTCTCAGAGTGGAGCCCTAAAGTACCCCTCTGGTGAACAATCTCTTAGTAGAGGTGGTCTCACCAATCCTGACTTCTGGGTCCTGTCTGTGAGCCAGCTGGCAATCCAGTGAGTTATGTAAGGGTTTTATGCCCTGTTCAGTGAGTTTGTCAACTATACCTGAGTGGGTATTGTTTCAAATACCTTAGCCAGGTCCAGGTAAGTGGTATGCACAATTTTCCCATCATCCATTGCCTTGGTGACCTTCTTGAATTCTACTAGATTTAGTAGACATGACCTTCCCTTGACAAAGCCAAAGTTGGTTAGCTCCAGTGTCTGAAGGTTGCCCATGTTTTGTTGATTATTTCCATGATAATTAATTCCATGGATTTGCATATTAGACTAGTCAAACTAATAGGACTGTAGGTTCTGGGGTCAGTTGATGGTCCACCCTTGTGTAGTGGCATAACTGCTGCAATCCTCCATTCTCATGGCACAAAGTCTGTTTTGAGGCTATAGCTGAAAAGTGACTCAAGTTGTCATGATAAGTCATGTTTCAAGTTATTTAGCAGGCACCCAGGATATTGTCAAGACCCACTGAGACTGATTTTAACCTTAGTGAACACCACTAGGACCTGTTTCCTGTTAATACTCGGTGGGTGGTTATGCTAATAGGTATTTAATGTGGGAGGCAAGGGGGAGTGGGAGTGAAGTTTGAGCTGAATTTGTCAGCCAGCAAATTCACTGTATTGCTTTGCTCGGTGATAGTGGCACCATTGACCACCAGTCTGGCACACTGATGTGTGGTACCTTTGAGGTTTCAGATATAGCAGCTATAGAATGCCTAGTGGTGATCTGTAGTCTATGAAGCTATCTTGATCTTGTAATTGCCCTTGTTGGACTTAATTAGTCGTCATAGTTTCCTGTTTAGTTTAATTATAGAGCTCATATCCTTATGGATGTTGCTCATCCTGATCTTAGCCATGACTTTTTTCCTTTTGTTATAGGTTAGGATTCCGCCAGTAGGGTTTGTTTTTAGAGTTTGTTTTGGCATATGTCTAGTAGGTAAGCAGCCTCTATACAGCCATTTGCATAGTTGTACAGGGTCTCTGTTAACAATTCTGCATCGGTTGATGTGAACTTGAGGTAGGGAGGGGCACTGAATGTTGACAAACTATTGCTTAGTATGATGTAGTTTGCTTTAGAATAGTTCTTTACTGTTACAGGGTTTGCTAGGGTTAACAAATTGATTTTTATTTTGAAGGAGACAACTTGTAGTCTGAGCTCACCAGTGAGGATGTGACACTGCATTGGGGGAGGGGTGTTCTCCCATATTGGTGAGTACCAGGTCCAGTATGTGTGAACCAGTTGGGGGGTGTGCACACTATTTGGTCAAGGGATGCAGAATTTGTCGACCTTATAGGTGCAGGCTTGCAATGGTGACAACACTTTGAAGAGATGGATGAGAATGTAGGTCTGGATGTAGAACCAAGCCCTTTCTAGCCCTTCCACCATGAGAGACATTTGTATTCCATCATGAATTTTTTCTAGTTGTCTTGCATGAGTAGGATCTTTGTGCCAAACCTACCGACGATGAGAAGCAACTACCCTAGCTTTCAGTCGTATTGGAATTCCTATGTCATTATATGTACTAAATAACATCCAATGCTCATCATTAGCATCCAGCTTATACTGTATCAGAGAAGTTGTTATTCCGTCTTACTACTACATGCTCGAGGTTGAGATGTGTAATCCTGCATCATCTTTTATAGTTATAATGATTGCCTAGCACAATTAAACAAGTCAGAACCTAGATCAGGTGACGTATACCACTATGAAAAAAAATACTGAGTAAACCATAAGACTATAAACCATGTTGCTTTTAAAAACACAAGGTGTATTTTTGAGACAGCCTAAATACCACCACTTAAGAAATATTCTTCCTCATGAGTCTCATAACTAGAAAAATACTGCAGTTGGCATCATCAAAATATTGCTATAGTCGCCCTCACCTCATTGGGCCTGAACTGCCTCAGTAACGGCACACCACATAACCAGATTGTTATTTCATAGGTTCATAGGTAGGTACTAGGCTATCGGCTCTAGGGCCTATACAAGCCCAGCCAAAAAGGTTCCCTGGCTGTTGCCACCCGAGAAAATTATTTTCCTGTGCCAATGTCAAGCAGAGCCACAGAAGTGATCTCTGGGGTGAATTTCCTATTTCCCATCCAATCATCAAGATTTTTCTTGAAGAGTACTAATGAGGAGCTTTGTTTGATATAGATAGGTAGTTTATTCCAGAGTATGGGAAGTCTCTGGGACAGGAATCTATCCCTCCGGCATGTTCTGTTTATTGTGGTGACAAGGCTTAGGTCCCTAGAGGGTCTAGCTCAGAGGGATTGGGACTTCTTTAAGTGGAGCATATCCAACAGCTCTGGGTTTGACATACCTTTGTATGTTAGGCAGAGATCACCTCTGAGTAGGCAATATGCGACGGAGTAAAGCTGGTGTTTTTTGAGACGGTCTGCGTAGGGCATCTGTTTGAGGCTGGTAATCCTCTTTGTGAGGTATTTCTGTGACCTTTCCAGTTGTTGTACATGTCTTGTAAGGTACATACCAAAAGGGGCATTGTACTCTATAATGGGTCTAATGAGTGATGAGTAGAGGGGAACAATGACTTCTTTTTTTCTGGATGAGAAACCTTTTGTGATGAGGTGTGCCATGTAGAAGGATTTCGTGACCACTGTGGCGATGTGATTATCAAAGGAGAGGCTACTGTCCACCCGTGTCCCAAGGTCTCATCACACTTTCAGTGTTAAGTATACTATCGCCTATGTTGTAGTTCATGGGTACAGAGTTTTTACCAAAGGGGATGACAATGCACTTTTTGCCATTGAGCTTGAGGCCATGGCTTTGACACCAGGCATCTGTCTCAGTGAGGCCCTTTTGTAAGATGTCCACATTGTTAGGAGTTTCAATTATGGCTCCTAGTTTGCAGTCATCTGCGAATTTCATTAGCCAAAGACCTTCTGTGTTAGCTTGTACTTCAGAGAAGTAGATACCAAACAGGAGAGGACCGAGGACTGAACACTGTGGTACTCCACTTGTCACTGGTCTGAAGTTATATTTGGAGTCTGCTACTTTCACAGTGTGGGTTCTGTCAGTGAGCCAGTTGGCAACCCATCTTGTGACATAGGGATTTATACCTAGTTTAGTGAGTTTATCTATAATTCCAGAGTGGGGGTTGGTGTCAAAAGCCTTGGCAAGATCTAGATAGGCTGTGTGAACCACCTTATCCTCATCTACGGCTGTGGTGACTGCTTCAAAGAAGTCTATCAGGTTTAGGAGACATGATCTGCCTTTTACAAACCCAAACTTCATGGAGTCCAGAGTTTGGAGATTACCAATGTCTTTGTTTATAAGTTCCATGATGATACATTCCATGGCCTTGCAGACCAGGCTCGTCAGGCTAATGGGGAGGTAGTTCCTGGGGTCCATGGTGGCTTTCCCCTTGTGGAGTGTGATAATCGTCGCTGTGCACCATTCAGTGGGCACAAAGCCTGAGGTGAGGCTATGATTGAACATGGTACTTAGGTGGGGTGCCATTTCATTCTGTAGTTCGTGTAGAACGCAGCCTTGGATGTTGTCTGGTCCCATGGATACTGTGTTCTTGGCTTTGGAGAGTGTGGTTTTTACCTGTGCAGCCGTGACTACAGGAACTTTGCATTCTTCCTCTATAGAGATGGGCTCTTTAGGGGGTGAGAGGGGGATAAAGTTAGCACTGAACCTATCTGCCAGGATGTTGGCAATATCAGTTGGGTCTGTATATTTAGTGCCATTGTGCTGTAACTCAGAGAAGATCTGAGTGTTGCCATTGAGATTCTTGACAAAGCTATAGAATGCTTTGTGGTTGTCTTTAGAATCAGTGGTGATTTTGTTTTCATAACTAGCTTTTATCAGAGATAGCAACTTTTTACTGAGGCTGACCAGGGAACTCCTCCACTCATGGGATTTTACTCTCTTTTGCAACAGTTTCTTCCTTCTTTTGTACAGTTTGTTTATGGCAGGGGATCACCAGATTGGCTTTCTTTTTTTGGAGGATAGTGTCTTGGTTCTCTTTGGGATAGCATGATCCATGTACTTGTGTAAGTGCTTATAAAGTGCATTTGTGTAGGATTCATTAGTCGTAACTGTATTGTCCATCTGCATGGGTGTTGTGAAGTTCACCACATCTGTCTTAAGAAGCATGAAGTTGGCTTTGGAGAAATCTTTTACTGTGGTTTCCTTAATGGGGATGGGGGCAGGATGTGGATATCTAGGGTAAATAGCTTATGGCCGGATTGGACCAATGAGGCATTGACTTCAGGTGTGGAACACCGGTCACTCATGTTGGTAATGACTAGATCTAGGATATTGTTGCCCCTGGTAGAGGTGTGGATAAGTTGATCCAGGGCATTGGAGTTTATGAATTCCAGAAAGCGTTGAGCAAAGGAGTTGGTACATGAGTAGTTTTCCCAGTTAATGGTGGGGTAGTTGAAATTGCCCATTATTAGGGTGTTTGGTTGAACCCTAATATTTTCCAGTACATCAAGAAAAGAGGAGTGGGAATCCTGGGGCATGGTTGGGGATCTCTAGCAAGCTACAATTTGGATTGCAGTTTTGCCCAGAGTTAGTTGCACTTGAATAACCTTGGCTGCATTATGCTGAGCAACTAGCCTGGAGGTGTGGATATCCTTAATGAATATGGACACACCTCCGCCTTTGGTGTTCCGGTCCAGGTTACATGGCCGAAAAGTGTGGTATGAATTATAGCCTGGTAGTGCAGAGGTGTTCTCTGGAGCCTTGAACCAGGTCTCAGTCACTGCACAGATATCGAAGTTCTCCATTTTAAGGAGTGCCTCAAGTGAGTGCATTTTGAGATTTAGACTTCTAGCATTGATTAGCATCACCCTCATTTTTTGCTTGCCTGTTCCTGTTATGGTGGTGAATTTGTCATTTGAACCTTGCCTAAAAAAGGCACTATAGGGGAGTCAAGAACCTTGGCCAATATCCAGAATCCCAGGGGTGACAGGTGCAGGCCATCTCTGGCAAAGCATCGTGGTCTGTTGACCATGTCGTCCCAGGCATACAGATACTGGATCCCTTTAGAATGACTAAATATCAGAGGCCAGCATATGCAGCATAAAGATACTTTATTCACAATAAATATTTAGGAAGGCATATAATGCCACGAAATACACTATTATCAATTCAAGCCGGTTTCGGCTATCCAGCCTTCATCAGTGAAAAAAAGCATTCACTATGCACAAAATCTCATAAATATTTATAGATACCACCAACCAATGGGAACATGGTATAGTCCAACACTAAAGCTGGTTTTACAATGCTGTTTATATAATGATGTATAACTAATAATTTTATCACCATATTGAAATAGAAGAGTATTTGAAACAATAAAAATTCATAAAAATATATATTTTAACAAAAATGACAAATAATCTGAATAATATACTTAGAAGATTATCAAAAAATTTTTTTTGAAAATACTGTCAACTGTATCCTGAGCTGATGACATGCTGTGAGCAAACCACAAGGTCCCCAATAACATGTAAATATGTGTTATATTCATTTGGAATACCTAATTCAATAACAAATAATAGTATACCCTATCAATATCTGTAATGAAAAACTATACGTTTACAATTAATGGCCATGTTAAATATAAAAATGGTGCATAAACTGAACACACAAATGTTATTGAAATTAACTCATATGCTTTACTAATGCTATAAAGGTAATTCACCACATATACTGGCAATTGTGTTATCAAAAACACAAAATTATATAGAAAGTATAATGACATATAACTGCACATATTAAACTATTTTATGGATAACTCAAATAGCAATCCAACAACATCTTGTAACAACAGCGGCCTACAAATATATAGCCCTATATATATTTTTGCCAATCTAGACACCTATACTATGATTCAGATGATCTGTTAATCCCAATTATCCACTCAATTATAAATGGTCATTAAGGCCAGGGGAAAATAATGCCCCAAGGTGAATTATCCAATATTTTTCTTTGTGGTTCAAAATGCTATGCCAACCCTGTTGATTGCTCCTGTCTCCAGTAATTTTGTCTATGATCATGAACATAAATCTGGCATTATTATGTTTCAACATGTGTCTATACAGAGCATTAGCCTCTTTTTTATTTCTGATGTCACTTTTGTGTTTACACATCCTGACTCTGAGTGATCATGATGTCTGCCCAACATAAAATGCTGAGCATTGACACGTTGCTAAATATATGACCCAACTGCTACTGCAATTACCAAAGACTCTAAGATCATAGACTCTACTCGTATTAGCACTAGTAAATTGTTTTAATTTACTTACTTGGTTACAGGAACCACAGTGGCTACATGGAAAGGTACCCAAAAGTTGGTCTCCAGTCATAGTCATCTGTTTGTAAATGGCGCCCCCACTTTCTTTGTGCTTGTAATGTGAGAACAGGGCTCCTAATGTTTTGTCCCATCTGCAGGAGAACTGGCATTTGGGGCCCAAAAGGTTTCTTAATTGTTCGTTTGCTAATAATATATTCCAGTTGGAATCCAAGATGTTTCTGATTACATTGGGATTTCTGCCGTATGTAGTAACAAACCTCAATGGGGACTCGACTCCTGTGGTTTGACGTTTCTTATACTCTAGTAACATATTTCTATCTTGATTATCAGACCAAGTGCTAGCTGATAATATATCAGATTTATTATATCCCCTTTCCAAAAATCTGTTTTGGAGATCCAATTTAACTTCCTCAAAGTCCGTCTTCGATGAACTAATACGTTTGATCCTCAAAAATTGAGATTTCGGTATAATGCAGATGGTGTGGCGTGGATGCATGCTGGATGCATGGAGCAAAGTGTTGTATTGTGGATATTTCCTGTACGTCTTGGTACTCAAGGTGTGGTCGTCATTCCTGTAAACCGTAACATCCAGAAAATCAATGGTGTTAGAATTGTATGTTATTGTAAATATTATACCCCAAATGTTACCATTCAGATATTCCATGAACTCCTGCAAATATGTGGCGTCTGCACGTCACACCATCCAACAATCATCGAGGTATCTGTGCCAGATGTCAATTTCAACCATATATATGTTGTGAAGTGGGTTATATATCAGGCATTCTTCAAAGTATGCCATAAATAAATCTGCATATATGGGGGCAAAAGATGCCCCCATAGCAGTACCCTGAAGTTGCCAATAGCACTCCCCTTGAAAGTAGAAAACATTCTTGTTAAGCACATGTTCAGCCATGCAAATAAGCAAAGTATTAAGACCTGGTGGATATAACCTGGAATGTTCTAGCCAATACTGTAGTGCCTGTAGGCCCACCCAAAGGGGTATGCTGGTATATTGTGACTTCACATCCAATGTGCACATAAGCCATTATGGTTCAAGTTGTGTATCTTGTATGATTTGAAGAAATTGGGTGGTGTCCTGTAGTCTAGCCCTGACTACTGTCAGTAGTGGTTTAAGATGTTCTGTCAGGAACATAGATAATAGTTCTGTAAGGGAGCCAATACCTGACACAATAGGTCTTCCAGGAGGTTTTGAAATAGATTTGTGTATTTTAGGAAGCAGATATAGAATTTGTTTGACCATATTTTGAGTAATGATTCCTTCTTCCTCCGCCAGATTTAGAAATATATTGATTTCTTTTTTGAAATTGGGGGTAGGATCAATGGACATATGCATATAACATTTAGTATCTGATAGATGTTCCAAACCTTCATTTAGATAATAACTCATGTTCATAACCACAACCACCCCTCCTTTATCTGCTGGTAATATAGCAATATTGTGATTATTTCTCAGTTCTTCCAAAGCCATTTTTTCAGATGAGGAAATATTCTGACCCATGACTTGTGTTTCAATATGTGGGAAATGTAAATCCCTGAGGACTGATTGTTGGAAAATGGACACATGTTTGTTCATTGGGGGTTGGAATTGAGATTTGCGGAATCTAAAATCATTAGATCTTTGAGAAGTTTGTGAATTTTGATCTGAAAAGAATATCTTTAGATTAAGATTACGGCAAAAACTCATAACATCAGACACAATATTATATTCATTACAAAAATGCCTGGTACAAATCCAAGACCTTTATTGAGTAGCTTTTCTTGATTATTAGTCAATTTAACATTAGACAAATTCAACACATTTTTGTATTCATGGTCAATTATCTCAGTAATGTTTGTATCAATCCCTCCACAGAGTCTATTCTGCTTCCCATGTTTATGTTTGCGGCCACCCTGCCGCCCTTTTCCACTTCTAAAGGGTGTGCCGAGTTGGACATTTTGTGCATAGGTGACTCCTGCAGCTGGACACTTTCACTATCAGTGTAGGAGGATTCCTCCCCCGATGTGCTAGCAGAAAAGTTTTCATTAGTTTTAAGGATGGACCTAGGTCTCTTCCTATTTCTGCCCCTTACCATCCCCTGGCTAGTATCCATAAATCTGACAGATCTATGTGATTCAAAAGGGCGCTCCCTTTGGTAATCAGTGATATCCCTGTTAAACTTTTTAATTTTCCTATCCCTTGTTTGTTTCTCATAGTTTGCCAGTTCTTTAGACAGCCTGGTCACTGACCCTCCATGTATAGATAGTGATTCATATTTTTTACATTCCTCACAGATTGATTTGACTTCTGATAAATTTATATCAATCATTCTTTCATAGTAAGAGGCAAGTATTTTTAGAAACATCATGGATGCTTGTTGTAATGCCATATTCCATTTTGTGGTTAGTCTCTCTTCAGATCTACTAACCAACGGCTGTAGGCATATTCTCAGACCCCTAGGGACCATATCCTTTTTGATGTACGCACAGAATAATCTGAGATACCAGATGTTGGCTCTGAGGTTTTTTAACCCCTTACTTAAATTTTGAAAAGCCACATCACATCCATTTGATGGATTAATAATAGAATCATTTTGATTATTGCCTGAGATGTGATCTATCCCAAAGACACCTATGTCATCCCGACCGGCACATAATCCTTGAAGAATTTTTTCCAAATCCATAATTATTTATGGTATCTCTAAAACCAAAAATGATTGCAATAGGTATACTGGGCAAAAAATAAACTGATCAGGCTGTCCAAGGAATCAGCAACCTATGATGCTTTTTCTTTATTAAGAAGCAGATAATAAACAGGTAAATTCACTGATACCAAGCGCAGGTATACCAAATTAGAATATTAGTCTGTGAATAACAATGAGGCAGAACCAGAAAGAGAGCAGACCCACACTAAATGCACATTGGAATAACACTGGTTCCTATAAATAATTGTATCCAACAACTATTGAGACCCCAGTGTTGCTGTGATTATGAAATGACCACATAACTTTTGAGAACAAAAACATTCAGATTGCTATTTCTTTCAAATCTGGATATAACAAGTTATTCTTAATACATAAGTAAAAGGTGATTTTATCTAGTTATGAGAACTTCCGTATACATGCCCAATATCTGAAAATAACAATGTGGCAGGACCAGAAGAAAAATCGGCCCAAACTAAATATACATAGATGTGACACTGATTCTTATTTGTAATAATATCTAAACACTATTGAGACATCAATATTACTGTAATAATCAGAAAAACACAAAACTATACAGACCTAGTCCATAGGTTGTGTGAAAACCAGATATGGATATAACAAAGTTTTATAGTACATAAGGACGTGGTAATCTTATCTTGTTATGAATAATTCCATAGCATGCCCAATGCCTCAAAATAAGGTATATTGAATGTGATCTAACATGGGATGTTATACTAAAAGTGTTTGTAGTACCGCTTCAATATATTATGATAGTATAACTACATAATGTCCTATGGATTAGATTTTATATGCTAATGAAGTGATATCAAGGTGGAATAAATCAACATATTATACGTAAACCACAATGATAGTAGTATGATATCAACACAATTGTGTAGTCAAACCATACATTGCATAAAGTTATTCTTAGATAGTAAAGATATCCCAATTCATCCAGATATGATAGGGTTATAAAAATCAACCATATCCAGTCGTTGATGAGATAAATACAACAGTATTATGATATCCAATCGACAAGGTTTAGATAGTTGTAGATACATGTACCACATTGTGTCATTGTAGAAAACAGTTTAAACTAGTGTATACACATATATAGGAATCCTGTGATTTGTAATGTTGTAGTACAATAGAATAAAAATGCATCCATGAGCCTAATGGCTTGCCACTATATAAAATGAAAGTACATTAATATATCCTCAGGTAATAGGCCCCTTAGAATTGGCCCATGAAACTTCTATATTCAGCTCTTCCAATAATGCTTAATGATTTTAGCCACATATATACGATATAGTGAGGTACTGTACCCTTTTAAGTTATATACCCTGAATACCTAAGCCTGGCAAACCATGGCCATATTTTTATTTTTATTTTGCATTTGTTTTAATAAATTAGTTGGACTTTTATACAGCAGTATTTTTTCATGGTGGTTTCACTCGTGTTTGATTTTCAGATGATTTATATTTAATAAAGAGTTTAATTGATGTATTTTAACAATGATAAAATTTATGAGTGGAAACTGAAGAGTATATGGTTAATACTCATGAGCCTAAATGCATGTTTATTTGTCCATTTGGATAAAATGAAGGAATTTCATTGGTTCAATGTTTTTAAAGGCAGTATATATACAATTAAAGAATTTAGACATGGCATTTGATGAAGTCCAATGAATGTGTGACGAAAACGCAAGGTGGAATACAAAGCGTTTATGTGGTTTCCTGTGTATTGTCGGTTGGAATAAAATATTAATCTTTTAATTGTGACAAGTTAGTTTCTTATCTCTCCACGCTGCCAGCACTCTTGCTTTTTGACTTCTCCTTGTTTAGCCTGGTGAGTGGAACATCAGTGTGCCGGACTTTAGAGTCACCTATGACTAGTGTGTTGGGTATGTTGTTTTGCCTTATTGGCTGTGGTTGAGTGGCACACTGAGTCTGCGGGCTATGTGTCATTTGGGTTGTGTTGGGGGGTGGATGTTGCCTGCATTTCTGCTTTGGAGGTCTCTGTTGCTTGAGCAGATTATTATTGAGAGCCTCCGTGAATGTTTTTGTGTTTGTATGTGTGGATTTTAGTGGTCTAGATTTAGTGAGACTATGTAATGAGTGTGGTGTGGTGCAAGTGTTTACCTTCTTCTCTTGACTGTCAAGTTCAGTCTTGGTTGGAGAGAGCTTTACCTCCAGTTTGGCTAGATAAGTGCACCTCTCAGAGGAGAGGGTTGTCTGTGTACATGAGGCAATTTCTACATTGCCCCAAGATGCCTAGATTCATCAGATAGACAGGAGAAAACACTGGGAGTAGACCCTTCGACATGCCTGAATAAAAAACTATTTTCCTCTAGATAAGTGAGGAAAGTGAGTACAAGAGCTGTTTTTCTCTAAGCAAGTGAAGAAAGTAAGTACCAAAACTGTTTTCCTCTAGGTAATGAGGAAGGTTGAGTGCTATAGTAATTAGTAGGTTATTTAGTGCTTACTTGTTGTTCTGAACAAGTGCTGATCACGAATAAGCAAATTCAAATGCTAAAACTAAGAATCTGTATCGAGACTAAACTAGTTACAGGAAAATGAGCAAACAAGTGAAAATGCGGGCTTTTAAATCAGAAAGTTGAGAGAGATGGAAAAACTACCCAAACGGCCAATAACTACAATTTCTGGGCCAGAACCACTCATTATGTGGTAGATAGGTTACCTAGTGCTCACCACTCCCACTGATAAGCTAGAAGGCTTCCCTCCAACACAGAAAGCTTGGGGTGCTCAGAAGCTTACATACAGTCCTGGATACAGCAAATCTGAATCTGGACTACACTAGTTACAGGAAATGTGGGAAACAGGCTTAGATTTTTTTTATATGCAGAAAAGTAGCTAAAACAGCAGTAAATACAATTCAAATGCAGTGCAAGCTAGCACACTTGAGTATGTATTAATGTTAGACCAAACAGTTTAAAAAATGCAATCAAATTAAAAATGACTAAAAACAAGTGCAGAAGGAGTCTATTAGGTAGAATGAGGTAAAGAGATGGGACTGTGGGAAGTGTCCTAGATCAAATCTACAGTGGGGTCGGGCAACTGCAAAAGCCTCTAAATTTAAACGACAAAACAGGAATAGGTAGGGGAAAAATAACACCTTCAGCAGAGATCTGAAAAACTTATCCTTGAGATAGTCAAATAACACACAGGATGTAAACCAGTTATACCAAAGTAAGACACAGAGAAATAGGGGGAGGTGTGGAAAACCAACACCTTCAGCAGAGATCTGAAAAACTATACAGTGAAGGAAAAATAACAGTGCACAACTCTGAAGTCAGCCAGCAATTATATAAAATTAGTCAAGCAACAATTAACAGTACACAACTCTGAAGTGCCAGAAAAATATACTTAGCTCTGTATAACTCCAGATAGTTTGAAGAGCACTCTGTCAGGACACAGGAAGGCTCCAGCAATGATATGCAGGCTGTTACTAAGAGGGTCTAATTTTATGCAAGTAATCCTTGAGATAGTCAGATAACACACAGGATGTAAAACCAGTTATACCAACTTAAGACACAGAGAAATATGGGGAGGTGGGGAAAACCAACACCTTCAGCAGAGATCTGAAAAACTATATAGTGAAGCAAAAATAACAGTGCACAACTCTGAAGTCAGCCAGCAATGACATAAAATTAGTCAAGCAACAATTAACAGTACACAACTCTGAAGTGCCAGAAAAATATACTTAGCTCTGTATCTCTCTGGATAGTTTGCCCTGTTTGTTGCATTTACCTGTTGAGGCTACACACTCAAGTGCGCTAGCCTGTGTTACATATTTATTGCACTTTCCTGCTGTTTGTTGCAAAAAAGAAAGAAAAAAAAATGATCCTTGTTTCCCATCTTTCCTGACCTAGAGTAGTCCAAATACAGGCTTTGCTGTATTCTGGACTTTTGGAAAGTTCCTGTGTTGCCCATTTCCTTTCTTGGATAAAGGGAGGCTTCTTTGTTCACCAGTGGCAGTGGGGAGCTTGGAGCAGCCTAGCTATTCCTAGAGGAGTGTTCCCAGCACAAGAATCTGGTAGTCTATTGGCCGTTTTGGGCCAATTTCTAGCTCTTCCAAGTCCCCCTGTATAAAACCCACTTTGGCGGTTTTTGCGCTTGTTACTACTCAGCCAAGCTCCTTGTGGTCCTGCAGAGTGGTGCTAGCAGCTGAGAGGCTAAACGAGTGACTGCTAACCTGATAAAAGTGTTTGTTTTCCTGCTACTACCTGGACGACTGTCCGATCTAGCTAAACTGCAAGTATTTCTGCTTCTTGAACTGTTTTAAACTGTTTCAAGTTGTTTTTGCACCTGCACTTTTAAAGTTTGTCTTGTTTGTTGCATTTACCTGTTGAGGCTACACACTCAAGTGTGCTAGCCTGTGTTACATATTTATTGCATTTTCCTGCTGTTTGTTGCAAAAAAGAAAAAAAAAATTCCCTTGTTTCCTGTCTTTCCTGACCTAGAGTAGTCCAAATACAGGCTTTGCTGTATTCTGGACTTTTGGAAAGTTCCTGTGTTGCCCATTTCCTTTCTTGGATAAAGAGAGGCTTCTTTGTTCACCAGTGGCAGTGGGGAGCTTGGAGCAGCATATCTATCCCTGGAGGAGTGTTCCCAGCACAAGAATCTGGTAGTCTATTGGCTGTTTTGGGCCGATTTCTAGCTCTTTCAAGTCCCCCTGTATAACACCCGCTTTAGTGCGGCTTTGCACGATTTTGCGCATAGCTTAATTGTGTTTAAACCATTCTCGGCTCCACAAAGTCTGCTCTTCACTTTTTCCCTTAGAACTGATCTAGTTCTCATAATAAACACCCTATTCCCACTCTAAAGCCTGGCACTTGCTCACTAAAGCAATTATATAAGTCAGCACTAAAAAATTAAAAGCACTACACCCTCACAAACTCCCCTTGAGTACTTTGTTTCCCATTGGCCCTTTTTTCAATTATAAAGGAATTCCCAATACTATTCTAGCATGTCCAAAGGTCAGTTGTCAATCTCCTCTCTGGTCCAGCTGGTGAATCTGGGAATCTTGAGGCAATGTTACAACTGCCTCATGTACACAGACAACCCTCTCCTCCTCCCAACAAATTCCAACACATGTGAGAGATGCAACCATATAGCCAAACTGGAGGCTAAGCTCTCTCAACTCAGTACTGGCGTAACCAGTCAGGAGGAGAAGGAAACCACACTCACTACAATTCCAGTCTCACATAGACCTACAACGACAACAAACCAAACACATAAACACACAAAAACATACTCGGATGCTCTAAATAAAAATCTGCCTAAGCAGCAGAGACCTCCAAAGCAGACACCCAAGCAACCGCTACCCCAAAACAAAACACGTGCAACACATAGCTCACAAAGCCAGTGTGCCAAACAGTCACAGCCCTTAAGGCTAAACAACACACCTGATGCACTTGTAATAGGTGACTCTATCGTCAGGCACACTGACGTCCCGCACACCAGGCTGAACAAGGAGAAGGTCACGGTGAGCTGCCTGTCGGGTGCTAGGATCCGCCACATAACACAAGCACTCAGGTCACTCCAAGGCAAGTACAAATATGACTCAGCCATTGTCCATGCTGGTGTGAATGACCTGAGACATACCTCCCTGGACTACATGAAAAGAGACATAGAGGAGCTCTCTGAGCATGTAGCCCAGGCCGGTATGACCCTGACCTTGAGTAGCATCTTACTCTCACCAAGAATGATGCCACAATATGAAGACAAGATGATCAATTTCAACAATTGGCTTAAGTATTGGTGTCATTCAAAGGGGATCCAATGCCTGTCTGCCTGGGATGACATGCTCGACAAGCCACGATGCTTCACTAGGGATGGCTTGCACCTGTCACCCTGGGCTTTCAGATATTGGCAAAGGCTCTTGCCACCCCATAGTGCCTTTTTTAGGCAAGGCTCAAAAGACAAACCCACCTCCATAGGTATCACAAGGGATAAGAAACTAAGAGTAATGCTACTCAATGCCAGAAGTCTAAACCTCAAGATGCACGCACTTGAAACTCTCCTTAGCATGGAGAACATCGATATCTGTGCAGTAACAGAAACCTGATTCAAGCCTCCTGAGAGCACCCCAGCACTACCAGGTTATACCTCATACCATGTTTTTCGGCCCCAAAACTTGGACCGAACCATAAAAGGAGGGGGAGTATCAATATTCGTCAAAGATACCCACACCTTCAGGTTGGTGGCACAGCATGAAGCATCAGACACTATCCATGTGCAACTAACAGTGGGTAAAACTGCCTTCCAGTTTCTAGCCTGCTACAGACCACCCTCCCAAACCCAGGAACCCCACTCGGCCTTCCTGAGAACACTGGAAAATATGAAGGTCTCTCCAAACACCATTATATTGGGTGACTTCAACTACCCTAACATAGACTGGGATCATTACTCTAGCTCCAACACCCTAGCCCGAAGGTTCCTAGAATTTATAAACTCAAATGCTATGGAGCAACTTGTTGCCACTCCCACAAGAGGGGAAAACATACTGGACCTGATCATCACCAGCATGGGGTCTCTATGCTCCAGACCAGAAGTGTATCCCTCACTGGTAAGATCAGACCATAAACTAATCTCACTAGATATTCACATCCCAACCCCAGCCCCTGCCCAGAAAACCACAGTGAAAAACTTCTCTAAAGCGAATTTCACACTCCTCAAAACCAAGGTGGAATCCTTCAAAGCCCCCGGGCCTGTGAAAAATACGGCCCAGACCACAGAATCCTTTATAAATGCATTCTATGAACACCTTCAGGAGTGCATGGATCATGCAATACCAAATAAAACCAAGACCCAATCCTCCAAAGTTAGGCATCCTGTCTGGTGGACCCCAGCCATAAACAAACTATACAATAGAAGGAGGAAGCTACTACATGATAGAGCAAAATCCCAAAAAAGGAAGGCATCTCTGATCAGTATCAGCAAAAAACTACGGGCACTCATAAAATCGTCTAAGGCCAGCTTCAAGAGAAAAATTGCACAGGACACTAAGGATAATCACAAGGCTTTCTTTAGTTATGTTAGGAACCTGGGTGGGAATTCAAAGATATGCTCAGAATTAGTCCAAAATGACAAAAAATACACTGAACCCACAGACATTGCCAACATCCTAGCTGACAGGTTCAGCGCAAACTTCTCCCCCCCTTCCCCACCAAAAGGGCAAATATCTATCCCAGCAGAGTGCTGCCCCTCTGACATCTCAGATGCTCAGGTAAGAGCCACCCTCTCCAAAGCAAAAAACACAGCATCAATGGGACCAGATGGTGTCCCAGGCTGCGTCCTACATGAACTCCAAGAAGAACTAAACCCAAACATAAAACTACTGTTCAATCTCAGCCTTACTACAGGATATGTACCCAAAGAGTGGCGTACAGCAACAGTGGTCCCTCTCCACAAAGGTGGTGCCTCAATGGATCTTGGAAACTATCGCCCCATAAGCCTGACTAGCTTGGTCTGCAAAGCTATGGAAAGGATCATCATGGACCTCATAAATAAAGATATTGGGGACCTACAGACACTGGATCCTACCCAGTTTAGCTTTGTTAAGGGCAGATCCTGCCTCTTAAACCTGGTTGATTTCTTTGAAACAGTCACCAAGGCCATTGATGAGGGGAAGGTGGTCCACACAGCCTACCTGGACCTTGCAAAAGCCTTCAATACAATACCCCACTCGGGCATTATAGATAAGCTCACCAGCTTAAATATAAACCCCTGTGTCACTAGATGGGTTGCAAACTGGCTCAAGGACAGAACCCACATGGTTAGAATTGCTGGAGCCATGTCAGACTCCAAACCAGTTACAAGTGGCATCCCACAAGGCTCAGTCCTGGGACATCTCTTGTTCAGTATATATTTATCGGAGGTACAGGCTAACACGGAAGGACTGTGGCTGACCAAGTTCGCAGATGACTGCAAACTGGGCCATAATCGACTCTCCAGCCGACACAAGCATCCTACAAAAGGGCCTCATAGAAACAGACAACTGGTGCCAGAGCCATGGCCTCAAGCTAAATGCCAAAAAGTGTATAGTCATGCCCTTTGGCAAAAACAAAGTGCCCACAAATTACCACATAGGTGGTAATCCATTAAGTACAGAAGAAGTAATTAGGGACCTGGGGACCCAAGTTGATAGCAATCTCTCATTTGACAACCATGTGGCCAAAGTGGTTAGAAAAACATTTTATATAGCCCACCTAATCATGAAGGGATTCACATCTAGATCAGGGGAGGTCATTGTGCCTCTTTACTCATCCCTCATCAGGCCCATAATTGAGTACAATGCCCCTTTTGGGATGTACCTTACCAGACACCTGCAGCAACTGGAAAGACCCCAAAAGTACCTCACCAAGAGGATCAAAGGGCTCAAACAGATGCCATATGCTGCCTGGTTAAAGAAACTCCAGCTCTACTCAGTGGCATACCGCCTGCTTAGAGGCGATCTGTGCCTGACGTATAACGCCATGTCCAACCTGGAATTAATGGACATGCTGCACCTCAGAAAATTCAAATCCCATCGAGCTATGCACTTGAGAGACTTGAACCTCAGCACTGAAATAAACAGGACATGCTGGAGGGACAGATTCATAACCCAGAGGCTCCCTTCACTCAGGAATAAAATCCCAGTCCAGGTTAGGCAGAGTCCCTCATTGACTCTCTTCAAGAGGAATCTTGATGAGTGTATGGGAGATCGTAGATTTACTCCGGGTATCACTTCTGTGTCACTGTTAGACAGATGCACAGTATATTAACCTCGAAAAAGGACATAGCAAAATTCATTTAAAATGGGTGGCGAAAGCCAAAATACTCTGGCTAGGCTTATAAATGCCCTAGGGCAGATAGCCTAGTATGAACCTATGAACCTATGAACCTATAAGAGCACTCTGTCAGGACACAGGAAGGCTCCAGCAATGATATGCAGGCTGTTACTAAAAGGGTCTAATTTTATGCAAGTAATCCTTAAGATTGTCAGATAACTCCAGCAACGATATCCATTAAACCAGCATTTGAATATTAGTCACCTCAAATGTGGGCTTAGCATTAAACCAGCATATTTAAACAACAACGTGTATACAACACAACTGCTATGACTTTATTTGCATTACATTGTATGAGATAATAACAGCACTGAAACAGCAGCTTCTAGACGTGACTAAATATTCTTGTCTTCATGACACTGGATGATTTTTAAGGCTGGCAATATCTGTTGCATATACAAGCAATTGTTGAGACAACATAATTCTGTAAATTATTACTGACAGAAAATGCTAATTAATTCTGTAAATATTGCAAATGTCTTTCTATCTCTCGCATATTATTGTTTGCCTCGCTCTTTAAGCATCTATATTATTCTGCCTTTGTAAATTGTGTGACATTTTGCTGCTTTATATTGTGTTGCTGTTCCTCTGGGAGTCCAAGTTGTGGTTGAAAAGTTCAGTTCACTAGCCCACTTACTAAATTTCGATAAATAAATAGATGAATGAATAAATAAATAAACAAACAAATAAATATATAAACTGTTTTATAATCATAATTTAGATCATGAATAACTCCCAATCATATTAATGATTCAGGTATCACTGAGGCACATTTAGAAAGCCTCTGGAGCATGGCCTGCTGTAGAGAAAAATCTATACATATGTAGCGCCATTCTCAATAAGACAAATCATTTCAGTTATCAGCCTCACCCCAAATTAGGTTGGGATATAAGCGTTGCATATCTGCATTATGAGCTTCAGAAAAGAGCAATAACAATATAAATAAACTTTTGTTGGAATAAAACTTAACTTTTATGTTAATGACTTAACCTGGCATCCTGGCATCTTGGTTCTGCAGCCTCCAAGGTCACTAACATAATTTTGTCACATCAATCAGTTAAATACACATCCCCTATATGTTCCATTAATTATGCAGATCTCTTAAAAAGTAAAAGATTAATAAGTCCTGTATGTAGGCATTTTATAGAAAGCAGGACATACTGCACAAGAAATTAGGTATATGATTTTACTACAACATCCACTGCATCTAAGGGAGGAATTAAAGCAGTGTTTATTTTATAAGGAAAGTTATATAATACTTATATATCAGGCTTATCATCTGTGGGGATTATTTATTTATTTATATGTTTGTTTGTTTGTTTGTCTTTGTTTACTGGGAAAGTCTGACTGGATAATACCAATTTTCAGAGGAGAAAAGCCCCATTTGCTTGCATTGCATTATACTAAGTTCCAGTCAAACACAAAGTAGTTACATTTCTATATACATTTCTATATATACAGTTATACAGAAACAGTAGTTACAGTTACACATATACATTCTAAGATCTTACAGAGGTGGAAGTCACTAAAGAGAAAGCACATGTGCAACTTAATGGATTGTACAGGCAGCAGTTATGTCTAAAAATTGTTTTGTCATTTCAGTAAGAGGTTGAGAATATTATGTTTAAGAAGAGTATTTGTATGGTGAAAAAGTGTTAACCCTGCTCTGAGCATGCACAGGTCCAGGATTGGTTAAAATGTTGTTTAAGCAGTGGTTTAAAACTATGGAGTTTGTCAGTTTTATTTGAATGGGGATACTATTCCAGAGTTTAGCAACATATTGGGAGTAGAGTGAGGCTCTTGCAACATTATTTGACTTATTTGTAAGTAATAAGAATTTGTTAATAGAGCAGAGGACTCTTGCTGGACAGTAGGGAAGTAATACGTTTTGTAGTTTAGGGCATTCTTCTGGCTGATGAATGAGTTTGTGTGCTGTTGTCAGTTGTGAATATGGTAGGCAGTTGTACAGTTCAAGCCAGCTTAATTGCTTTAAGCTAAGACAATGGTGGGTCCTATGAGGGAGGTATTTTATTGTAGCAGGAGGCAAGTTTTTTTCTATGAGCAGTGTTTATGTCTGTTAGGATAGGAGTGGCGTATAAGAGAATCAGCAGTAAGAGGGTGGTGGCTAGAGTTTTTCTTGCAGTATCTGTAAGAAATCCATTGATCCTGTAAAGGGAGCCTAGTTTCTCATGTGTAGATTTAATGGTGTGCAGTATATGGTGTCATATTTGAGACTGTCATCTATTATAACTCATAGAAGTTTACTGTGAGTTACAGTCTCAATGACAGTATTATTTGTTGACTTTATGGTAAAATGTTGCTTTTGATTTTGGCAACTTTTTGAAGTGAAAAGTATTAACTTAGTTTTCTTGGAGTTGAGTAGGAAGTTTGATTCTTTGAGACAGGTTTCTACAGAGGAGAAAGATTATGGGGTAATGTCATGGAGCTTATTTATTATTGAGGCCACAAATGTTAATGTTGAGTCATCTACATACTGAACTAAATAAACTAGCATGGTGATTGGAGGATTGGAGGTCATTAATACATACATTAAATAGTAGAGGACCCAAGATAGAGCCCTGAGGGATGCCTGTAGTAACTGGTTGAAAGGATGAGTAGTTTTGTTGCCATTTAACGGCTTGTTGTCTTCCAGATAGGTAACTAAGAAACCACAACAAGGACTATTGTGAAAGTCCTATTGGGGAGAGTTGAACAAGCAGTTGCTGGTGTGTGGCAGTATCAAATGCCTTTGACAAGTCTAAGAACATGGTGAATATAAGCAGACCATTGTTTCCATGTTGGTTTATTATATTGGTAAAATGTAATAGAGCAGTACTGGTGCAGTGATAGGGCCTAAAGCCATGCTGTGTTTCTGAGAGCAGGTTATTTGAGGTTAGGTATTGCATCAGCTGCATGTGGATGCATTTCTCTAATATTTTGGAGACGGTGGAGAGAATTGCTATCAGTATGTAGTTATTAAACTCTGTAGATGTGCTACCTTTGTACAGTGTTATTATGCAGGATTTTTCCACATGTTGGGATGTATCTATTTGCTATTGACCTATTAATTAGTATGGACACAGGGAAGGCTATGACTTCTGCAGCCATTTTTAGGTAGTCTGATGGTAGCTGCTTTACAGCTACAGAAGTAGTTTTTAGTTTAGGGAAAAACTTCCTTATGAGTGAGGTAGGTACTGGACTAAAATTGGAAGAGCTGTGGGTGATTTTGATTGGACAGGGGTAGAGTGAGGGGGCAGATGTGTTAGTATCTAAGAGAGATAATACTGATTGTATAAATTAGGAATTAAACTGTGTGGGGATAGAGTCTGTCATATTGTCTATTTTTGGAGAGGGTCTAGTGGTCTTGCCAGGGAGGAGTAGTTTATTTAGTGATGATCAAAAAATTTTGGGTTGTTTATATGTTTGTCTTGTAAGATGGTATAGTATGGTTGCTTTCTTGTTTGACATGGAGTTTTACAAGGTTTCTAAGATGTCTAAATTGTTGAAGGGCATATTGAGTTCTTTTTTTATACCAGTTTTTCCAGGGTCTATATCACTTCAGCGAAAACCCCTTTACATGGATATGAATATGTCGAACTATATTGTGCAAAGTACATAAACCTCGAACGTCTAAAACTGCGAATTCCAAAATGTCGATTTGTTTTGGTTGGCCCGTCTGCGGTATAGCTCTGTAAGGTAAGTGTGCGATAGATAGGACTTTAGGGTTAGAATTTGGGTTAAGATAAGTGCATAGATAGGTAATGTATGTAAGATTTAGTGTAGTGTTAGATGTAGGGTTTTTTAAGTCTATGTATGTGTGTTATTTATTTTGTTTGGGTGTATGTCTGTAGGGGAAGTGTGTGGTAGTTACGGACCTTAGGGTTAGGGAGGGGTTAAGGATAGTGCATAGATAGTTGTGTATGTGGGGTTTAGTGTAGTGTTGGAAGTAGGGTTTTGTTAAATGTATGTATGTATGTGGATTATTTCTTTTGTTTGGGTGTATGTCTGTAGGGTTTGGTTAGTGTATATATGTGGTTTATTTATTTTGTTTGGGTAGGTACTAAGTAGCGGGCAGTGAGGTTGGCCGACTATGGCAGTTCGATATTTTATTTTTCTCAGTTTAGTACGTTCGGGATTTTCACGGTTCGAGGTATAGGGATCGATGTATGGGTAATCGCGTAAAGGGGTTTTCACTGAAGTGATATAGACCCGTTTTTCCAGGCTTTATCCCTTTTTATCATGATTTTTTTTATTTCTTTTGTCAGCCATGGTGTGGGGTTGGACTTTATTCCTTTATTACGTACTGGTGCTAGTTTATTTACGGTCTGTAAGAATATATATTTTAAAGTGTTCTACAGCGGTATCTAGCAGCATCGTTCTACATACATTCCAGTTATATTATTTCAGTGTTTCATTGAAAAATTATTTGCTGAAACTGAATTTATTTCATGTTTGATTATAGATAATATGTTTATCTTGGTTATGGGGAGTTCTAATAGCATATGTTGGTATGTGGTCACTTATGCTATTTGAGAGGCAGCCTACTTTTGTCAGTTTTTCTGGTTTGCTTGTAAGAATCCAATATAATGTTGAGTGTCTCCATGAAGTTTTATTGATTCTAGAAGGTTTGGCTATTAACTGTCCGAAGTTGTACAAGTTTATGGATTCACTGGGGTTAGTGGAATGTATGAGTTGCCAGTCTATATTTAAGTCTCCAAGTGTTATAGTTTCATGGTTAATTTGTTGGGATATCTAATACAGGATGCTTTCAGCAGTATCAATGTTATTCCCTGACAGTATATAAATTGCTATGAAACATATAGTTTTCCTATTATTGATTTTTAGGAAATTATAGTAGTTCAGCATTGTTAAATATGGGATTAAATGAAGCTAAAACTGAAGCAGTGTGTAGACAGGCATATGTAAAAAAATGATGGCAGCATAGAAGGATTACTATGACTCTGGACAGCCTTATCATAACATTTTTGTACTTGTATTTATATTGCTAGTTGGGTGGAAGTATTTCATTGGATACCACTAATTATAGTGCTACTGATGTCTATGGTTTCTTTCTTAACCACTAATAAGATACTCAGTAAAGAGGTTCAATCAGCATGTGTGTGTGTGTGTGTGTGTGAGCTTGTACAGTGTGTATACATTTGCATATGTGCCCATGAGTGTGTGGGTTTCTGTATGTGTGTGTGTGTGTGTGTGTGTGTGTGTGTGTGTGTGTGTGTGTGTGTGAGCTTGTACAGTGTGTATACATTTGCATATGTGCCCATGAGTGAGTGTATGGGTTTCTGTATGTGTATGTTTGTGTGTGTGTGTGTGTGTGTGTGTGTGTGTGTGTGTGTGTGTGTGTGTGTGTGTGTGTGTGTGTGTGTGTGCGTGTTTGAGTGGAGTGTTGATTTCCTGTCTTATTTCACTACTTTGCTAGGATTTTCAGTGGTTTTGTTTGGCATGTCCCTAGGTGAACCTGACCATGGTATTTCTATCACATCTATTTCAAATTTCTCTAGGCCTACTTTTGCAAACAGCTATTGCAGAAGATTCTAGTGGCTTTCTGTCCAGCAGATATCTGAACTTATATATATATATATATATATATATATATATATATATATATATATGTGTATATATAGGTATGGTACTCTTGTAAAGTAATAATTGTGCTTTCTTGGGGGGGGGGGCAGGTAACCCTTACTGACCTCAGGCCCTATCTGGATGACATCATTTTCTGGCCTGCTCATTCCACCACAGACCTTGCACTCCATATCATCACGTGGAGTTGTCTTATTTTTCAGTTAGGGATTTACCTTTTACTATCCCTTTCTATGTGGTTAACTGGGGGGAGGTGAAGACTGCCAATAAGCTTCTGGGGTTGCCACTCCTCAAGGACAAACTGGGGGATGGTTCTGTCCTTAACTCTTCAATGATCTAAGAGAACTGGGATCTACTGCAAAGTCCTCCCTTCCTTCCCCAAACAATAGTCCAGTGCCCGTGGTGATATTCAATGGAGCAGGCAAGAAGCATGTCCTGGCAGCAACAGGACAGTAATAAGTATACTTTATGAACAATTAAAGATAAATGTCTGTCAAAGTGGTTCTTACGAAGCTGCAGGCAGTTTTCTTCAAAAACACACATTTATCTTCATGGTTTATGATAACAATGAGTTATGAATATTTTGTTCACTGTGGAAGGATGCATTACTGAGAAACACATAATTGATCAAGATGTGCCATTTTATACAAACTTGTTAAACTCATTAATACTGGTCTGGACATACTGGTTCTGCATTATTCCCATTAGTTAGGCAATATTAAAAGACATTTTCTTATATCAAGTAATACTTAAAACATTTTCTGCTTCAAACATCATAAATCTGCATTTGATATAAATCTAAAAGTTTTTGTAAGGTGATAAATTGCCTTTCCATAAGGTCTGACATCAGGAATATGATTGTAAGTAGTTTCTGTACTTATATACAAAGACTAGCAGATTGATCCTAATTCATATCCCTGCCTTACATTAAGTAGTCTGCATCAGAGCACATATGAAGTTCGATTTGGATGGATTAGATTGTGATCCAAGGTAGACCTGACTTCAATAATCAAAGTGATGACATATTATTCATGTTAAAAAACGTAAATAAAAAAATTCAAATGACGTGCTTGTAATTACATATGTTTAATTCAATATTAACTAGCAACAATAAGTTCAGCTTACAAAATAAAGCAAAAAGGGCACAATAACAAAGAATAGTTTTCCTTTTTACTATTTCTACATATCTCAAACATTAAAGGAGAGTGGATGAATTACACAGCAGAACTAATAAAGCTTGATTCTTTCGCTTACATCTGTCTCAGCCAGAGTTGTACCCTGAAGTAAATAATGCGAACGCATTTTAAATTTCTAATGCCAAAAACTGTTCTAATGTTACCTTCTTTTCAAAGTGGATTCTATGTATGTGTGCTCTTTACTGATATTGAAATACTAGCATTCACTGATTTCCTAAAATTTCTGATTACTTCAGTAGTAGGGTTGAAATATTTTCTCTGCCTTCTGGCGTCGAACAAGGAGAAGCTCCCCATGGGGCTTAGGGGCAAATCTGCCCTTAAAGTACACCAGCTTTCCTTGCACAATTGTTCCATAGACCTCACCATACAAGCGAAATCCTAAATATGGTGTGAGCTGAATAGAAAACAAAAAAAGAATAAAATTAAAAGTTGTTATAAAGGTAGCGCTATGCATATACATTAATGCAAAAACTATAAATACATGTTTGTCCTGCTTTACTGACTAGGACACTTTGCAGGTATAAAGGACTGACTCAGTAAAGAAACATTTTAAGAATGGATGTATATAGAAAGACAAAGCACTGCCGTATATCAAATAGAAGATCTACAGGAAAACTTAACATATCAAAATATATTCAACAGAAGATAATAATAGTGTGCCAAATGTGTATAAGGTGCTATGTTGCACTGAAAATACACTGGAGACTACCTTTCATGACATTAGCTGGCCATGTACTTTGTATGTATACAATGAAGATTCAAAGTGAACTTTAGATTCAAAGATTCAAAGTGAACTTTATTGTCATTTAGGAGCACACATATACAACCTAAATGAAATTTTGTGCATCAGCTCCTTCTTGAGATTACAAACAGAAAGTAAAGCAACACATACAAGTAAAGACTGAACATAACTAACATACACAATCCTACTCCCAGTATAAAAAGATCAGAAAATTTTCCAGCACGTTAATACAGAATAAATATACCCTACCCTACTCTAAGTTATAATAACTTCCCAATTTAAATAAAAGACACATTACAGATTGCACATTGCCTGTCTAATATTGCACTTTATAGGGATAAATATATATTGCACTTGCTTGGAATTTGTGTGGTATATATTATACAACAGACTACAGGTATTTGTGAGGAAAAGAAAGAATTGACTTAGTTAATGTCCAGTTCTCTGGGACTTATGCCCGAGTTTAGAAGTCTGACCGCTGCCAGATAGAAACTGTTGTCTTATAGCGGATGCTGAGATATCTTCTGCCTGATACCAGATGCTTAAACAGTCCATGGATGTGTGGTGTCTTGTATTATTTTGGTGGCCCTTCTGATGCTTCTTACAGAGTAAAGTTGTTGTATCAATGGAAGACTGGTACTTGTTACCTTCTCTGTGACCCTCACCACTCTCTGTAGTGCCTTCATTTCTGTAGTTGTACAACTTCCAAACCACACTGTGCAGTTACTGTTGAGGATACTCTCGATAACACCTCTATAGAAGGTAGGGAGGATATGAGGCAGGAGCTTAGCTTTCTTCAGCCTTCTCAAAAATGGAGGAATTGGTGATCTTTCTTGACCAACTGGCTGGTGTTTCTTAACCATGAGAGATCCTCTGATATGTGCCTAGAAAGTTTGTACACTTAACCCACTCTACACTCTCACCATTGATCATGAGTGCTGGATGGTTTGTTCTCTTTTTCCTAAAGTTGATGATAATCTCTTTGGTCTTGCTTACATTCAGGTGAAGGTTGTTCCCCTCGCACCAACTGATTAGAAGTGCTACCTTCTCTGTGCATGTCCTTTCATCCTCCTTTGTGATGAGACCCACAACTGTGGTATCATCAGCAAACTTGATGATATGGCTGGACTTGTGCTTTGCATAGCAGCTGTGGGTCAAGATGTTGAATAACAGTGGACTGAGAACACATCCCTGTGGAAGCCTGGTATTAATCTTGATACACTTTTGATATGTTCTTATCTGAACTCATTCCGTGGCCTCTCAGTCAGGAAGTCCAGGATCCATTTACAGATATGTTTACTGACTCCTATATATGCCAGTTTTTCTATCAGCTGTATTGGTACCACGGTATTAAATGCTGAGCTGAAATCTATGAACAGCATCTGAACATACCTGTCACTGCTCTCTAGATGTTCAAGAAAGCTGTGTAGTGCTAATGATATGGCATCAGCCATGGATCTGTGGGAGATTTAAGCAAACTGCAGAGAGTCAAAATTGGGAGGCAGGCCCAATGACAAATGCTTTTTGATCAGTTTCTCGAGACATTTCATAACAGTGATGTCAGAGCAACTGGTCTATAGTCATTAAGGCTGGAGGGGGAGGCCTTCTTAGGCAATGGAATGATATTTGTTTCCTTGTAGTGTGAGGGTACTTTTGCTATGGCAAGAGAGGTGTTAAATATCTCCATGAGTACTGTGCACAGTTGATCAGCACAGCCTTTTAATACCTCACCCAGTATGTTGTCTGGGCCAACAGCCTTCCTGAGGTTCACCTTCATAAGTTCTCTTCTCACCTCCTCCGTGCTGAATATGAGCACAGCATCCTTCTCATTAGTGGGTAGCTTTAGTGCCAACCCATTGTTTCTCTTGTTGAATCTTCCAAAGAAGGTATTCAAACTGTCCAGGAATTTGACATTGTCCTCACACTGTGCTGACCTGATTTTGTAGTCAGTGATCTCTTGTATGCCTTACCCATAATCCCCTTGCATCTCTCATGTCGTCAAAGTGGCTCTGCGCCCTTCACCATACTCCCTCTTTGTCTCCTTTATACCCCTCCTCAGATTGCTTCTTGCTTCCCTTAGGGCTGCTTTGTCCTTAGACCTGTAAGCTGCATTTCTCACCTTCAGAAACTCATATACCTTGGGGGTGAGCCATGGCTTCTGGTTAGCTCTGACAGTGATGCTCTTGGTGTTTGTTACTTCATCAGTGCAGTTTGAAATGTATGACTTCACGACCTCTGTGTATTCATCTATGTTCAGTGGCTAATTAACTGTGGCTGTGCCCTTGAACATATCCCAGTTTATTCTTTTAAAGCAATCTTGGAGGGCCTCCATGGCTCCCTTTGGCCAGACCCTGATTTGTTTCTTTGTGGGTTTCTTTCTTATCAGTGTTGGTTTATAGGCTGGTGATAGCAAGATTGTATAATGATCAAATTTGCCCATTTGTGGAAGTTACACTGCCTTGTAGGCTTTCATTAAGTTTGTATACACCTTGTCCAGGATATTATCACCCCTTGTGGGAACATCCACATACTGATGGTAGTGCGGGAGTACTTCTTTCAGATCTGCCTTATTAATGTCCCCTGCTACCACATGTAAAACATCAGGATTTTTACTCTGCAGCTCCCCAATATGATTTTATGGTTTATTTAGAGCCTCTGTGGTATTAGTACTTGGTGGGATATAAACCACTGTTACACTGACCCCATTCAGCTCTCTGGCCAATTATAATGGTCTACATCTGATGGACAGAAACGCTAAGCTCTCACAGTAGTGTGATAGAAAGATTTCAGTTACTGCACCATAGACTCCTCCTCCTCTGGCCTTTCCACACAGTGATTGGTTTCTGTCTGCACAAAACAGTGTGAAAGTCTCTAGGTTTACTGCACTGTCATTTATCTTGCAATGCAGCCACATCTCAGTAAACAAAAATAAATAAGTATTTCTCACCTTGTTCTTATTGCAGAGTTCTAGTCTAAAGTAGTCCATCTTACTATCCAGTGATCTAACATTAGCCAGCAATATTGTTGGTACTGCAGGCCTGTAAGGGTTTGCTTTTAGCTTAAAAGCAATACCTGCTTTGCATCGTCTTTCCCTTGTTTGACATATTTTTCTCTTTTCCCTTTTCCAGCATGTTCCAAAATCTTCTTCTACCAGTTTCAGGCATATTAGAGTGTGTAGAATTAAAATAGTCAGCTGTTGTGACTCTGTGAAAGTAGTAGGCCCTAGATACTCTGCAGACTTCAAGGCATAAATCCAGCAACAAGTAGATGTCGATTGTTTAATTTCTAGTAACTTCTGTCTGCTGTAACTTATTCTACCTTCAACTGGAAGTGCAGAAACTGATTTTTTTTTTAGTTTTTTGTGCAAAAGAAGACAAAATATGCATATCTTTAGAATGAGTCAGCACAGCCGATGCTTCACAGGGTGCCACCAGTTTGTTTGGTCCCATATTCCTCTTCTAGATTTATCTCACAAAATCATGAAAAAAGGCAATCACTGAGGAAAGTGAGAGTCAGCAAGTTATCTGTCTGTAATGTGAGGTCACAAAGGAGGCCATTCAGTAGGCAAAAAGCAAAGGAGATGGAGACTATAGAAGATAGCTGGTACCAGCAAGAGTTCTTCTCTTTCTCTGTCAATGTCGTACTGTTACAGTAAATTTATATGCATCTACAGTGTCTTACTTCAATAAATATGTTGCCTTAGATACTGCAAGCATGTCAGATTTGAACGATTCACCCTTATCCAACTCCTCAAGAGACAGCAAACCTCTTAATGGGAACATTTATAAAATATGAAAGACTGAAACTGCAAGACTGCATGCCAGACTCCTATAACAGCATTATCTGTTTCTGGAGTACATAATGAACTGCTAATGAAAGCATCTTCTGAAGACCAGGTAGCAGTGATATAAATGCTAATGTAAATACGTTATGGAGACCCACCTGAAGGCAGATATCGATCTGCTGATATGAACTCAGTGCATCCTGAAAGGAATCTTGTAATATGTTTTGACACAGAAACTATAGGTGGTAGCCTCATGTGCAGCGAGTACTTCAATACTGGCCTACCACCATTGGCTCTTCCAGAGATAATAAAGCCCAGACACTCTTTTCTCTGGTACTTGTTAGTGAGGAATTTAGAAATAAGTCTAAAAACATGCAGCAGCATTCTTTGCCTGTTTTACATAATTGAAGAAGATGAAAATGGTTAAACTGACCCATCATTATCCCAGTGATGCCACTTTGAGAAAGTATGTAAGGTTCATTCTAAGGAAAACCCTTACATTTTGAAAGATTAGATATAAATATCTGCATATTTACTTACTGATGTATTTGTTAACCTTGTAGATGGTCTAGTTAAACTACTCTTTAAAGCTGTGACATGGTCAATCAACCTGGAATGTACTGATGCAAACAGTCCTTTTCCAATCAGAATCTGAGTCTCATGTGAGATAGTCAGATATAGATGAAAACAGTTTCTGATTATACATTGCACACACACACACACACACACACACACACACACACACACACACACACACACACACACACACACACTCACACACACACACACACACACACACACACACACACACACACACACACACACACACACACACACACACACATAGGGTCTATATTAGAACACCAAACTTTCAAAATTTTGAGTGTTCTAATATCGACCCATTTTCAGTGAATGCTGAAAATATCGAAGAAACAGAAAACCAAATTTTTTCCTAGGGAAAGAATTTGGTTGTCCGCTTCTATTGCTTCGGTATTTTCAGTGCTGTGATAGAAAGTTACGGGTTAGGTTCAGGTAAGTGTGCGATTGTGTGGACGTGAGGGTTAGGGCGGGTTAGGTGAGTTAGGGTTAGGGTGCGGGTCAGGTAAGTGTGCAATTGTGTGGACGTGAGGGTTAGGGTGGGGTAGGTGAGTTAGGGTTAGGACGCTAGTGAGGTGACTGTGCGATAGTGACAGACCTTAGGGTTAGGGTTTGGGTTAAGGTAAGTGGATAGTTAGTGGTGTATGTATAGTTTAGTGTAGGGTTAGGTGTAAGAGTTTAGGTGTATGTGTGTGGATTTCTGTTTGTTTGGTGTGCTTGTGTTGTGTGTATGCGTTTTGGAACAGCAAATGTTTTCCCTAGGAAAAAAATTGCTGTTCTCTATGTTCAATGTTTTAAATTTTCGATTAATAGAGTTCGATATTAGAACACTCGAAATTTTGAAAGTTTGGTGTTCTAATATAGACTCACACACACAGATATATATATATATATATATATATATATATATATATATATATATATATATATATATTTATAGAGAGAGAGAGATATGTTACATACATATAGAAGCACCAGATGCTTATTCATTTTTTTGGAAAATATATTTTATCAATTATGATATGAACAAGAATCAACATAATGAGTGAACATATTGGATAACCAAAGTGGTTAAATGTAGAACAGGTATGCTAGCAGTTTTACTGAAAACACAAGGTATAGTAGATATACACAGTAAAGCAACAGATATCAAGATTTAAAAAGACCTGTGAGCAGTTTCATTCATTACAACCTGTATGTCTCAAATCCTTATTAGATATTTTCCAATAAATGAATGCCCAGCTGGTGCTTCTTCTAACAATAAAGCCTGAAAATGAATAATGGAGGATACATTTATGGTAAGGCTTTGTCTTGGCAATATTAAGTCAGGCAACTTCACTTCAAGTGTGTGTGTGAAACTAAAATGGCTGACACATGCACCATGGCAGAGAGCTTGGGCCAGATCTGGACAGGGACTGTGCAGCATTTTTAGGTTCTCTTATGTCTAGAGAAAGAACCAAAAAACAAGGTCCTCTGTCTCAAATATGAAACATATTGATGGAACAACTTCAGAATATGATACACCAGAATATCTGTCTCTTTAAAACACCATGAATGGAGCTATGAGTACTACAAATGCTATTTTTCTTGAAGAACTAATGATGAGAAGAAAAAGGGAAAAAGATACAGAAAACAAGGTCGCCATGCCAGTGAGACAGCCTATACTGTACACATTGATGTCTCTGTGTCTAAGCACCTTGTCCTACGGTCTTGAGTCTTAGACCATAAGTCTCTGTCTACATGATATGTTTCAGAGCAAGACTCTTACCCATCCAGTGCCCTTGAGTTGCCCCTAGAATGAAGCACCTGTGTTTAGCTGGATTAAAGTAAATAATTGAATAAAAACGAGTATGAGAATACATTCTACTTGAGATTAGTAGCAAAAAAAAATCATTTTTATATTGTCCATTTTCTGCAATATATATCATTTGTTAATGTGCAAGTTTTGTGAATGTTAGAGGCAAGCTATGTAGGAACTGAAACACCTGCAGTCCACAGTGCCAGCTGTATAAGTCCCTCTGCTGTTTTAACTTCTCTGCATGGAGAAGAAGTTTGGAAGGGGAGCTTACATCCTGTTGCATGGTGTAGTACTACAAAGTGACTATGCTGTAAATTTTCATTATTATGCAGCTTGGCAATATTGTAACTACTGAAATGCCTGTAGGCAAATAGAACTATTTTCATTTCCTTAATGTTTATTAGGAATAATGTATTTTGTTGTAAACACTCCCCTAAACATAAAACGTCCATAAATAGCATGCTTATCTTATGAAAGAAGCATTGTCTATAAGCTACTAAGACACTACTGACATCTAATCAGATACTCACAAATAAATTATCTTAGAGACTACATTATATTTTAGAAAACCTAAAAATGGACATAATTGTGAGTAGTTCCACAGAACCTTCAGTCACTATCACCTTTATATACTTACAAGGTGCTGTATAAAAACCTGCAATTGTTTTCTTAGTAATGATGCAGAAGAGATGTAAAATTGTGAAAACTACACAAAACATGTAATTAGTTCCAGTAAAACATGCAGTAAATTTGTACAAATGTCTAAAGCTGTATAGGCATCATGTCATTGTTTTTATGTACTATGTGTTAGAGACAAAGGAAAGCTGATTTCAAACAGAAACACACACATAGCAGAGCTTTGTTTTTTAAACTTACCACTTTGTGCTAAAGCCTGCATTGCCATAACTGCCTTAAAACTTACTACAGAGCTGTGTGACTTTTTAAACAAGGTGCCTAGATGTGAAATCTAAATCAATCAGGAAATAAAGAGTTATTAACTTATTGAAGGGGGAGTAGTTAAAACACTGTATTAACTGAATCTTTTCCCATTTGCCTCAATCTAGTAAAACTTCTTTAAGTTAATTGGACACTCCTTTGAAAGTTCAATTTATCTGTGGTGGTATTTATACTACCAGGGGAAATTTGGCCAGAACATCAGGAAACTTCTCCTACTCTTTTTGAACATGGACGCTGTTAGATGTAGCACTTCCTGTTTCCAGTCTTGGAGCAGAGGCAGCTCAGAGAAGCAGAAAGGGGTATGGCATGTGTTTGAGGTATGGAAGAGGTTGTTGAGAAAGCAATGGAGTAAGAATTGGCGGGTTTAAGTGTGAAGGCAGTGGAGCCTTCACAAAAGACATTGTTATCAGAGGAAAGAACATGCGAAGGAGACAAGCAGAGGTTAAAATGAATGAGAAGGGTGAGACGAAGGAAGAGAATGAAGGGAAGGTTGTCGAACCTTCACAAGACACAGAATTCATGTTCTAGGAGAGACTGAGGGAGACAGCGGATCACAGCAGGGATGTATTATTACAACCCTCCAATCAGGAGGGTTGTGGGATATGTATTTAAATGATTTAATTAATCAGAGTGAACCAGAGTGGAAAAGCTATGTTGTGGGGAGAAATCATGGACAAGATTCAGAAGGAAGAAGTGGGAAAATAAGAAAAGAGCTGAAGAAGTCATATGCACAAACCACGAGAAAGAAAAAAAGACAGAAGAAAAGAAAATGGAAATGAGAAGGAAGAAGTTTGTAGTAAAAATAAGCCGAAGGAGAAAGAACTCAATAGGTATGACATTTGGGATACTATTATATTGCCCTGGGTATATCTCCTAAAGAGGTAATAGCATTTATTCATATTAATAAAGACTCTTTTTGTCAGATTTTATTTGAATCAGGGAAGTGTATTGAAAAACTTCTTGGACAATATGAAATAAAGAAAAGTTATAGTCCATGGAACTTATATGTTATTCAAGCATTTAACAGAGAGACAAAAAAGAAAATGCATGTACAGTTTCAAACTAAAGTAGAAAAAGAAGTATAACAGACTATTTAAAGACTGTATACAAAGCTGTTATGGACATTACAAAAATATATGCTAACAGAGGTTTATGGATTTGGGGTTGGGAACGTGCTGTTGTACAGCAAATTAAAAATTAAAACATAATACATATTCCAAGTATAATAAATGTAGAAGGAACCAAAGGGTTTGTGAAAAATTGGGGAAATTGAAAACATGTTTCTTTTATGGTAAGAATGTTCATTTAATTAGTAATATTGACAACAGGAAGTGTTACATTTGTTGTAAAATGAGTCATGAAGCAAAAAAATGTGAATCAAAATGTGTAAAATGTGAACACATAGGGCATTCATGGATGGATTGTAAGTAAAATATAGAAATAAATAGGGATAATATGAATATAAGCAAGGGAATGTTCAAGAATATAATATAGAAGTGGAACAAGAAAATGGCAAGAAGAAAACACAGTAGTAGAGACTAAGGAGTTAGGAAAAGAATAAAAGAAAAATAAAAGGGGGGAAATAAGAGGAAGAAGAATGGTAAATTTAAGTGAATAGGAAGATATTCTACTGGGAACTGAATAAAAGGCAGAAAACAAAAATTTAAGAATGCAGGTTTGTGAGAAAATAAAACAGGCAATGATGAAAAAAATTATTTTATAAAAGGTGAAAATTTTAGCTATATATATAAACAGTATAAAGAATATTAAATGAAGGCTAGGAGTATTAGAATGGTATAAAACACTTGATATGTATATTATAATATTAGAAGACACAATAATTGTGGCAGGAGAGGGATTACAAGTAAATGAATTATAGAGAGGTAATATTATATGAAATATAGGAAAAATGTGTTCAGGCATTGGAATATGAAGTAAAAACAATCAAAATTTTAGATTGCACTTTAGTAACATTAGTAGACTAACAGTATTGGATGTGAGATGGAAGAAGCAAGTATATAGAATTATTGCCGTCTATACATATGTTACACAAAAAGAAAGAGAGTTGATGTTTAAAAGAATTTTAGACTGCATGTTAATATGCAAATAATGTTAGTGGGGGATTTGAATTGTGATTTAAGAAAAAGAAGAAAAGATGGGGCAGATGTTAAAGTTATAGCAGAGGTTTTGAAAAGTGCAAAATTATAATTATGGGCTAACAGACAATGGACTTAAGAACAGAAATTGAGTATTTTATGGTTTCAGAAAGTTTAAAAAGTTTACAAAAAGGAACAAAAGTAACAGGCTTCTCAGACCATGTGGCAATTTGGATAGAAATCCAAGAAAAGGATGTATAAATATAGGTAAAGGTATTAAAAGATTAAATGAAATAGACTTAAATGAAGAAAGTAGAGAAAGGATTATACAATTATGGAAAGATCATATAGACATGAAAGTGTTTTATAAGAACTGGACAAGTTGGTGGATAAGTTTTAAAGAAAAATATAAATTATGTTTTTTTAGAATGTCAAAGATTATAAAGAATAGAAGAGAAACAAAAATATAATGAAGTCAGTCATAAATCATTTAGAGAGGTAATAAGATATAGAAATGTTTTTTTTTGAAGAGGAAAAATGATGTATGAAAGGATGCAAGAGAAAATTAAAAAATGTTTAGATAAAGGTAGTTTTTACAAGGAAAGAAAGGCAGGGTTATCTGGGCTTATCCAGCTTTAATTATGAACACAGTTGTGAATTAAATAAATTTAACTCTGAGAATAGCAGAATAGAGAATGCGAGAAGGAGTTCAAGTACCAGTGATGTTTTCTTACACATATGATATAGTTTTGATAATTAAAAATTAAAAGTGAATGGAAACAGCTTTTAAGAAACTTAATCAAAAGTTAAAAGTTATTGGTTTATGTATAAATGAGGATAAAAGTAAAGATTTAGGATTTGTAGGAAATGGAGAGATTCGGTTTAATAAAGAAGAATTTGAGATTTTAGGTATAAAATTTGGTAGTGATCAATATAGATTAATGCAATGGCAAAGTACAATACAAAAAATAAGAACTATATGTTTGTTTTTGGAGAACATATAAGTTGAAGTATAGGAAGAAAGTATATTTAATTTTCTTTTATTAGGTAAAATAGCATATTTAACAAACATGTTTATGGTTCCTGCAAAATATGGGAAAGAATTATTGTCAGTGGTGTTTGCATTCATATGGGGATCCAGATTAAATATGGTAAAAGGAGGGGTATTGCATGTTAAAAAAACATGAATGAAGATTAGGTTTGATTAATCCTATTGTTTATGCAGCATCACTGAATTTATTATGTAAAGTGTTGACATGGTTAAAGGAAACCAAAAAAAGGGATGATAGGTGTAATAATTAATGAAACGTATAAAGAAATTTGGGATAAGGTGAATAATCTAAAGAGAAGAAATGGATATTTGAATGGGGAAATGAAAGACTACCAAAACAAAATTGTGTTATGGAAAATAAGTATAAGTAATATAGAAAAGACTAGAAAAGAATGGTGCATGAATATAACAAATAAGTATTATTGTGTATATCTCTGCAAACATTTAAAGAAAGGAAAAATAAAAGTCATAAAGGCAATGATAAAGGAATGTAAAAAATATTATGAATGTACAAATTTTCTGTGGAGACTAACAATATGAAAATTGCCAGTAAAGGCAAATATGCCATATAAAAAGATAGAAGAAAGAGTTTGCAATTATTGTGGTGAAACTAAAACTATAGAACATGTTTTTAGCTGTGAAATGGTAAAGAAATGATGGGAAAATGTGTGAAAATGAGATTATAACAGGTTATAATAGAATAAAGAATATAAATATTGATATGATAAAATATGGATATTATGGTGATAAAAGGGAAAAAGGTATTAAGAATACAGAAAGGACATTGTTTCATGCATTATGGATTATTTAGAATGAGAGATTAAATGAGATAAAATTCAATGGAAAATGGATATTGTCTGAAATATTGAAGAGAATACAATTTTGGTTATGGAGAAAAGAGTATGGGGGAAATTAGGAATGTGAATAATACACAGTGAATGTATATAAAAATATAAATAGAAATGAGATTATGAATGTAAAAATGTAAATAATGTGTATATGAAGCAAATAGTGTAAATGGCTTTTAATAAAGAACCCCTAATCTTTTTAATAGGTGACATTTTATATCCATCTGATTTACCAACATCTCAAGCAGATGGGACCTCGGTTTAACATTTCATCAGAAGAATGACACACTCAAATAAACAGCAACTCACTCTTATACTGCACTGCAGTGCTAGCAATCAATATATCTAATGTAGGACTAGAACCTACTGTGTACTGAATGTGGTACCTGTTGTGCCACTAACACTGACATGAGAAGTAGTACAAAATGGACAGATTAATACATTTGTTATAAGACAGTTATGTGTGAATAGTCAGCCAGTGTCAGATCAGAGCATCCAAATATCAAATGCATTTTTCATACCATGATGATTTTTATGCGTAGAAGGCTTAGTGTTTAAGTCAGATAGGTCTATGATTTCTACCCAACTTCAGGATGCAGTGCTATACTTATTGGGAATAACAACATGTAATGAAAGGGCACGATGTTCTTTAATGGCCTATGTTACATGATAAGACTAAGAATATGTTCAAAGACATGAAGTTTGTAATACTTTTTTAAATCAGATCGGAATCAGAGAGAAGAATTGGTACCACATGAAATATTGGCTCTTCCCTGGAGAAACGTTGGAGTACATATCTTTCAGCTTAAGAATACTCATTATCTTCCTCTGTTGACTAATATATAAAAAATTGTAGAAATAGTTCAGATGCCGTATGCTACAAGTCTAATTTATTTATTTATTTATTTATTCACTTTAGTTGCTGTCATCACAGTATTAAAATCTATTTTGTTCATTTTATTTCTGATGAAAGACTAGCAGACAGGGGTATAGCTAGGGTAGGGTGAAGAGGGCAGCCAGCTTGGGAGCAAAAAGTTAAGGATGTGAATCAGATGATACTGCATGACTGATATTCCAAAATGAATGCTGATAACACATTTGCAGTCAAGACCAAAGCACTTTAGCAATTTGTGGGGGGTATTTAGCTGTAGCAAGTTGCTTGTTATATTTGCAGCAAGCAGTTTGCTACAGTTTTCAAAGAAGAGGCTTTTTTCTTGTTTTCAAATTTGAGTCCTCAACTCAGAAGAGATATTGAGCACCTTTATTTATTTAGTTTTTTGGTCTTCAACTTAAAGTCAAGGGGGTAACTTGAACTGCACAGGGTAACAGAATATGTTCATCTGGCAGAGAATGGTGTGTATTCCATATGCCATGAATTTCATAATTTTTCTAAGAAGGGAGACTAACCATACTACAGTGAGTTTAAAATATGTACACAATAGTGTGCAAGTGGAGCATATAGTACAGACAAATAAATATTTCATGACAAATTCATATACTACTGGCTTTGCAGGAATATATAAGTTTACCTCTTTAGTCAGTGTGGTTTTCATTGGTGCAGCCACCTGTGAGTGGATGGCATAAAGTCAAATTGTGAATATACTACTGGCTTTGCAGGAATATATAAGTTTACCTCTTTAGTCAGTGTGGTTTTCATTGGTGCAGCCACATGTGAGTGGATGGCATAAAGTCAAATAGTGAATGTTTTACTTGTTAATTCTATTAAGCTAGATAACTGTTGTATGTTTACCAAAAGAGAAATAATACAGACAACTTTTTTTCTATGGGATATGAAAAATCTTCCAAACTGCAGAAAGAAGGAAGACTGAAGGTAAGCAAGGAGTCTGGAATTAATTCACAGGAAGATAATTTACCAATTGCAGTGTCATGCTAAGTAGAACAACTTTGTTATATTACATTCAGGATTTAGTTATGTAAATGTACAGAAGGAATGGAACAAATATTTTAATTTCAAAATGGATCTAATGCAGTTAAAGAGCTAAAGTTATCTATTTCACAAGTGCTTCCTCAAAGTGCTGATACTTATCTGCCTAATTTAGTATTATCACCCTCTCAGACTGATAGTTATTCATAAGGTATTGTAGGGAATTAACATAAGACATGCAATTCAGGATATTATCTCCACTGTGGTTCTACATAAAGTTCTGTTATGAAAGATAAAGATACTTTGAAATAGTATTCAAGGTCAAAAGAACTGACCAAGAAGCCTACAAATTGTAATGTCTATCTATAAAGTAAGTTGTGAATATCAAAATGTGTCATTTCCCTTACATTCATTATTTGAAGTTGAATATTCATTCATTGAGTTATGCTATTGAATATTACAACACAGTATGATAGCAGTAACATATTTGGAATCAGTGTATTTAAATTTTAATGGCATCTAGTTATTTCCTCTTTCTTTTGAATTAAAAATGATGTAGCATGCGTATATACATATGTGCGCGCACACACACACACACACACACACACACACACACACACACACACACACACACACACACACACACACACACACATTCTCAAATGTGTGATTAGTCAGCCAGTGTCAGATCAGAACATCCAAATATCAAAGGTAACTTAGTCCAAATATTTCTTCAAAACAACATCTTCACAGTCAGTTCAGATGCAGTACTTTAAAATTTCAAAATATGTCTACTTCTTACTATACAGTTATAACCGAAATTGAATAATCCTCCAACAGTTCTGCTTTCCATACAGGAAAGAATACAAACTTTGACAGTAGCTGAATTATAAAGATGAATACTGTGACCAAGTTACTACTGAACCCAAGAGATGAACTACAAAAAAGTTCTTACAGCTAAATTACACTAAAGTGAAGAAATACCTTAAACAGACAACTCTAGATCTCCTTGGCACCAACACTGCCACTGCTCTATCCAATTAGCTATTGTATCTGACTTAATTACTCTCATACAAGATAGCGACTGATTAATTCCAAAGCCTCATAACAGTACCAGATCAAGCAAAAGTAGTTACTGCTTACATCCAGCACTAATCTACACTACAGTAATATGTTCCTGATATACATTACTGCTGCAGCAATACTGTCATCAGTTGCCCAGCTTACCTCATATCATGGTGACCTAATCGAACCTACTCCCTTCTATGCTACATCTCTCACTTATCCTCAAAATACCATTTCCAATAGGATCCTCATCTCCTCATCTTTATTTAACCCATCTCCCACTCAGTACACTCCCTTCATACTACTACCTCATGACCACCCCACTAAAATTTCCCTGAGGTATGATAAATACATGGAAAAATTATAAAAACTATAATCAGCATAGCATCTAAACTCTCTCTCAGTGGAGACATTCAGTCCAGTCCTGGCCCATGAAATACTCCAATTATCCCTCCAACCCAGTACCCCAATCACTCCTATACCATTCTACATCTCCCTAGGAAAGCAGCTGATTTATTATTATTGAATATAAATATTAGAAGCATTACTAATAAAATTCATGATATAGATGCCAATCATTCCCTATACTCACCAGATATTGTGCTACTAACTGAAACATGGCTAAAACTAAACATTAGTAATAATGAAATACTGGCTTCAGGATACAACATCCTATGAAAGGACAGAAAAGCCAAAAGGGGAGGCAGCATAGCAATCTTATTTAAAAATCACCTAAAAGTTGAGACTATGGATCTAATCACTCCTGCCTTTGGCAATGCTGAAGTAATTTTTACCAAATTAAAAATTAACTCCAAGAAACTACTGAATATAATTGGGTGCTACATCCCACCTGGAAACAATATATCCACTTTGGAAAACTTGCTGCACTGGACCTCCAATGCACTCCCACAGGAAACTATACTCATGGGTGATTTTAACATTGATTGGCTTGCCTAAAACTCTCAAAGCCCCACAAATTATATCAGCCTCCATGGATTTGCTCAAATCATCCAATCTCCTACAAGAATAGACACGTCATCCAAGAGGCAATCACTCCCAGATTGGATTTTGATAAACAGACCAGCCCACAACAAATCCTATTCTGTCTGTCTCCTAAAGCGCCTGAGTGACCATCTACCAACATTTCTACTAAGGCATCATATGCATCGTACAAAACATACTGCCTACTGTCTAATAAGAAACAACAGAAACTTTCACCCCAACAATTTCATATCTGCCCAAAAATGTTGCAGCTGGTTGCCACTCAAGCTACCTGACCTACAAGAAGCTGTTAAATACTACAGCTCCACCTTTTTAGATATCTTGAACTCGCATGCTCTTCTCAGAACAGTAAGAATCAAATCTACCATTGCTCCTTAGCTAAGTAAAGAAACCAGGTCACTACTTAAAACTAGGGACAAAGCCTGGGACCAATGGCATAAAACTAGGTTCCAAGACTCAAAACAAGCCTAACTAGAGCTTAGAAATAAAGCAAAGAATGCAGTTAAACTAGACAAGATTAATTACTACCACAATATACAAATGAAGCAGCTGACCAACCCTCAAAAGTTTTGGGTTTTCTTCAGTAGTGGGGGTGGTGCTAAGGAGGTGTTAGGATATTTGAGTCAAGTCTTACCTTTTATGGATAGCACCAGAATTCGATTAGCAACTTTTGATAAAGACTTAGACTAGTTTCTAAAGCTGCATAGAGTTTTCAATTTATATATTAGCTGTATCAAGTAGAAATCGTGTTTGTACACCCCCCAAATAAAAACAAGATTTTTCTTGACTGAATAAACTCCTTTTTCTGCAGTGGATGGACAACTGATTTTACAGATACTTTTCCTGAACAGGACTGAGCCTTGGTTATCATGGTGTTCTGCAGTGTCTATGCTGAGAACACTACACAAAAAACACTGAAAGAAGAGTATCTATCTAATAATCTCTCCTTCAACCTATTATATACATATGGTTATACTCCTTGACATTGTTGATGAACTTTCATCACTGAATTAGTGGTAGTATTAATGGAAGTATTCCTGTTCTAAACTACATATTCAAGACACTATTTCAAAAAAGTCAAAAGCCAGTTATGAAAATAAAATCGCCACTGATTCCAAAGACAACCACAAAGCATTCTACAGCTATGCCAAGAATCTCAGTGGCAACACTCAGATCTGCTCTGAGCTACAGCACAATGGCACTAAATATACAGAACCAACGGATATTGCGAACGTCCTGGCAGATAGGTTCAATGTTAACTTTACCCCCCTCTCACCCTTCAAAGGGCCCATCTTAATACTGGAAGAATGCAAAGCCCCTGTAATCATGGATGAACAAGTAAAGACTGCACTCTCCAAAGCCAAGAACACAGCAACCATGGAACCAGACAACATCCCAGGCTGCGTACTGCACAAACTACAGAATGAACTGGCACCCCACCTAAGTACCATGTTCAATCATAGCCTCACCTCAGGCTACATGCCTACTGAATGGTGCACAGTGATGGTTATCCCACTCCACAATGGGTGTGCCACCATGGACCTTGGAAATTACCGCTCCATTAGCCTGATGAGCCTGGTCTGCAAGGCCATGGAACGCATCATTTTGGAGCTTATAAACAAAGACATAGGTAACCTCCAAACCCTGGACCCCACTCAGTTTGGGTTTGTAAAAGGTAAATCATGTCTACTAAACCTGATTGACATCTTTGAAGCAGTCACTAGAGAGATGTAGACGAGGGCAAGGTAGCGCACACAGCCTATCTTGATCTCGCCAATGCTTTCGATACCATCCCCCACTCTGGAATTATAGATAAACTCACTAAACTGGACATAAATCCCCATGTCACAGGATGGGTAGCCAACTGGCTCACTGAGAGAACCACACAGTCCAACTTCAGAACAGTGTCGAGTGGAGTACCACATGGTTTGCTCCTGGGTCCTTTCCTGTTTGGCATCTACTTCTCTGATGTGCAGGCCAACACAGAAGGTCTTTGGCTAACAAAATTTGCAGATGACTGCAAACTGGAAGCCATAATAGAATCACCTAATGATGTAGACATTCTACAAATGGGCCTCACAGAGACAGATGCTTGGTGTCAAAGTCATGGCCTCAAGCTCAGTGCCAAGAAGTGCATTGTCATCCCCTTTTGGAAAAACTCGGTACCCATGAACCACCACATAGGCGGTAGCTCACTAACCACTGAAAGTGTGATAAGAGACCTTGGGACACAGGTGAACAGTAGTCTCTCCTTTGATAACCACATTGCCACAGTAGCCAGGAAATCCTTCTACGTGGCACACCTCATCACAAAAGGGTTCCCCTCTAGAAAAAAGGAGGTCATTGCTCCTCTCTACTCATCCCTCATCAGACCCATTATAGAGTACAATGCCCTGTTTGGCATGTATCTCACAAGACACCTACAACAATTGGAAAGGCCACAGAAATACCTCACTAAGAGGATTACCGGCATCAAACAGATGCCATATGCAGACCGTTTCAAAAAACTCCAGCTTTACTCCATCGCATATCACCTGCTCAGAGGCGATCTCTGCCTAACATACAAAGCCATGTCAAACCCAGAGATGTTGGACATGCTACACTTAAATAAATCCCAATCTATCCAAACCACATGCTCCAGGGACCTAAACCTTGTCACCACAATAAACAGAACATGCTGGAGGGATAGATTCCTGTCCCAGAGACTTCCCATAATCTGGAACAAACTACCCATTCATGTCAAGCAAAGCTCCTCATTGGCCCTCTTTAAGAAAAACCTTGATGACTGGATAGGAAATAGAAAATTCACCCCAGGGATCACTTCTGTACCACTGCTTGACAGGGGCACAGGAAAATAATTTTCTTGGGTGGCGAAAGCCAGGGAACCGGGGAACCTTTTTGGGTAGGCTTATATAGGCCCCAAGGTCAATAGCCTAGTACCTACCTATGAACCTATGAACCTAAGTACATTACAAGAAAATGAAATCATCTTCACCTACCTACTTTGTTTTTTTTTGTACCAAAAGTGGATGAGTTATGCACTCAAAAGATGAAAATATATTAATTTAAGTTGATCCAAAAGAAGAACTATAATATGTAATCTAGATTTTGTAAAGTTAAAAATGTTCCAACACTTGGCTATATACACACATAAGCATTATGTAATTTTCCATTTCAATGACTGAATATAAAGATTATGATTCAGATAATAGAGGTAATTTAATGTACCTGTCTGGGCCTTTTCTTCTCTCTTCTTTCATTTGCTAACACTTCATTTCCCCACATTTCTTATTTTTTGTTAAAAATGCAGAACTGTGACTGTGAGTAGCATAATGTCATTAGTTTGCATGATATATACAGAGCTTTTGACATTTAAATACCACCTGTATAAAAATAAGCATATGTGTCACCTGACAGTTCTTGGCTGTCCAGTTAAATTCCTGACTGGGGTGCCTTCTATGCTAATTATGTATATTATGTTTGTTTCTGTGTGTTTTTTTTCAAAAGTGTGTCTTATTTCCTTTTGCATTCTAAAGACCTGTTAATAGGTGAATTAATAAGCCTGTACATTGCCCATAGCTCTGCATTTAGTGTGTGAGTACATACTTACGCATCCTGTCCAGGGCTGTTTCTTTACCTCAAACCCACTGAGTGCTGGAATAGACACCAGCTCACTTGTAACACTAAACAGGATAAAGTATATATTGGAAAATGAATGAATGAATTAATACATACGGTGAACACTGTGAAAGTAAATCAGAGAATGCCCTGACTGTGAGTGGAATCACTGAGCTGGATTCTTAGCAATGATCTCTGTCCATTAAGGGTGTAAACTCCTTTCTTCCTTCCTTCCTCCCTCATTTTCTATTCCATAACTCGTTTTATCTTTTTAAAAGGTTACAGGCATGCCCGAGGCTATCAGAACAGCCAACAGACATAAGGCATTAAATCTATTCTGGAAAGGGTTCCAGTCAGTTGCAGAATAACCACACATGCTTACTCACTACATGCACACCTTTGGACAATTTGATGAATGATTGAATGACGGCTCACATAGCACTTGTCTTTTTGGAGGAGGGAGGAAACCAAAGTAACTAGACTAAAACTCGTACAAATACAGAGAGGACATACAGATGCTATCCCAGCTGAGAATTAAACCAGAGAACTTCTTACCATGAGGTGACAGTGCTACCACCATGCTTCTGCACTACCCCTCCCCCCAAGGATATGGATGTGACAATACATATTCTAAGTATCAAGAGCAACCATCCTGTTGTCTTGTTGTAATTATGGTAGGGCAATGTGCAAAACAAAGATCTTGAAGGATGATGTCTGATAAAGAAACTGACCTGGCATTATGCCAGAGATGGTTAGTCTACTGATGCCATAGTCAGCAAGAAAAAATATATACATTTTTAACTAGGTTTCAGTGAGATTTAAGAACTCACTAACTGGTCCTTGTCTGAAAGAAGAGAAGTACTATCAGGCAGTTTCTCAGAAAAAGTATGTGATATAGCTCTGAAGCCAGAAACACAGAATGTTAAGACATCTCTATGTAATGCCAAGTTCGATGATCTAGCTAACCAAGGTGAGGGATAGACATCCCTGAAAGTGTAATGGAACCTTCCTTGTGACTGCTGTAAAGTATAAAGGATGCTAAGTACAGAAAAAGAATAGCTGGAACTGTAAAAATGTCCACCAGATGCAACGTTTAACGGACTTGATGCCAAGTGCACAGGGAGAGAGAGAGAAACTTGTTTATCTGTTGTTAAAAATGTTGGCACTTAATGTGCATCAGTCATACTGGTGTTCCTTGCATTAGTTGGCATTTCTTGTGTTTAATGGTGCAACTTGCATTTGTTGGTGTACCTTGAGTTTTTATTGTATGCTGTGTTTATTGGTGTCCAATGGTTTTGCAGATATACACAGCTTTTGTTGGTGCACTTCATGATTGTTGGTATACTTTGTATTTGTTAGCATAACCTGCATTTTTTTTTGGTGTACCTTGTGTGTGCTCATGTAAGGATTTCACTGTTAACCAGAACTTAATCCAGTGTAAGACACAGGATATGGAACTTTCTCAGAGCTCCTTTGTCTGGCTTTGCGACTGCCCCAAAGTAAGAACATATAGATTTAGAGGTAGGCTGATTCTTTCACTTCCAAGAGCACTTGTGATTGACTGGCACAGGTCTCTGCATTTTGACTCATGTTTTTTTCATTCTTTTCCTGTAGTATAGTATAAAGTAGAAAGCATAGATTTTTTAGTTAGTGATGTTAGCATAGCAGCTAGGTTTGTTTGCAAGACACTACAGATCAACATCTATATAGTTGATCACTACTGTGCAACTACTGTTTTTTTTTCCCTGGAAGGTCGACTTGACGTGCTCAGAACTTCCCCTTCCCCATGATGGTGTGACCTCGGAATTGGTATGTGAAAGTGGGAGGTATGGGAGATGTAGAAATCCACATCAGATTCATGATTATCCATCAAACTATATTTTTCTGTCAGACGACTCCTTGAAAAATAATCGCTGAAAACTACTTCTAGCAAACAATTCAACAAACTTCTTTTCCCGAAGGGCAAGACCCCCTGCACCTCCGATATGGGGAAGATTCCCATATCACACATACACACATTTATATAAACTCCAGGATCAGACAACAGTGGAGAAAGAGCAACAGTTAATGTTCTCTCTGAAAGTGGCTTTCAATGGTATCTCTTTCATGGTGTTGACAATTAGACAAACTGCCATCAAAATCTTCTCGAGTTTGTTCCACACTGGGGGTGCACAGGAGCTTTCCCACCAAAAAATGCTTTTTTTGTTCTGTTATTTTATTTCAGAATTCTGATTTGTATTTCTGGTCAGTTCACACTGAAATGACTGACTATTAAGTTGCCTACATTTTCCTATGCTGTAATCTTGGTATTAGCAATATTAAAATATGACGTGCTAGAGCCTCAGCTTCTTCAAGATGCATGAAGGAGCAGGTTTCAGTCTTTGCAATCCTCAAAAATGTTGTCATGATGGTGACACGGAAATAAGGTGCTTGTCAAATTTTTGACAATTCACATAAAACCTTTTGTCAGACTGACATTGGTTACTTAGCCTAACTACTACATTTATCTTCCTTTGTGGTGGACCCCTCACTGCTGACATTTCTGACATGATTTTGCCAGAGGAGATGAGTGGCTGATATATCAAGTTTTCACTTTCAACTTATTTGAGAACAAGTCAATAGTACTTCAGGCAAAACTTCAGAACCAGAAAATGGTAGCCCCAGTTCTGTTGTTTTTTGAATATATGTGCACACTATACTGCTAAACATTTGATTCATGCTTACAGTCATTCTTTCCTAGAAGACACATTCCTCCCCATCTGAAAAGAGGCAGTGGATATACATTTCCTTAAAATGATTGACACAGCTTACTCTTCTACATAACGGGCAATATCTGTACTGCTCTGATCAGCAAAACTTATTGACAAGTTGATGGACAGTAATATCTTGTCAAATGTGGCCTGTTGTCTGACTTGCCATGGTACTTCAGACATGCTACCACCATGACTATACTTTGGTATTGTGACTCTAGACTATGGGACGTGGATTAGGGACTCCTTATAGGCAGTACCATTATTGATATGGCTAAAGCCTTTGATCTTGGCAATCATTCATTACTAATCAGCACCCCTAAATGGATAGGATTTGCCACTAAGTCAAATGCCCATTTTACAGGCTATTTATTTGAAGGGTACTTCATGATGAAATTGTACACATCTTTTCTCAAGCCCTGTCTTTCTGTTTTGGCATCCTATAAGATTCTCTCCATAAAACCTTGCTACCATCTTTGTTCTTTAATTAGGTGATAGTTTATATACCATTCCTAGGCATTATCCTATATGCAGATGATCTTGTCATTTGGCACATATTTGCCTCACCAATGTCCATTACAATCTGCTCAGAGAATGGCTGTCAACCCAGTGGTGTAAAAAGGTGACTTGAGATGAAGAAATGAGTTGGCAGGTAGCATGGGTGGGCCTATCCTAGGTGGGTGGGTGGGTGGGTAGTGGAGCATGCTGGATGGATCTTGCACTTAGCTCTGGTAGAGACCAGGGCTCAGATATATTGTTTGTCTGCTCTAGCATCCATGGTAGGTGTGCCCTTAATGGTCATACCTCATTGCCTGCTGATTATGTTAGCATGTTGGGCTGGTTAATTAGAGGCTGTTGAATGTCTTCTGCACAAATAAATACTCCAAGTGCCACGTGCAGTAGTTAACATTGTTACCTCACAGTAAGAGGCTCTCTGGTTCGATTCTCGGCTGGGGTGCCTTCTGTGTGGAGTTTGCATGTTCTCCCTGCATTCATGTAGGTTTCCTCTGGGTACTCTAGTTTCCTCCCACAATCCAAAGACATGTGTCTGGAACATTTCTCCCCGGGCCGCCTCTGAAAATAGGCTCTGTCCTATAACAGACTTTCCCGGTCAACAAATGTTAAATAAATAATAAAAAATAAATAAATATTTCCTGTTTCCAAAAGACATAATTCACTCATTGGGTATTATCAATGAGTGCTGCAAGTTCAAATCTCCAAGAAGTTGGGATGCCCCACCCAGTGTGAGATTTATACTAGGGGCAGTTATGAAAGGTACAAGTGAGGGATCCAGGGCTGTCTGGACATGGTAAACAGGAGAATAGCCAGAAGACAGCATAAGACCTGGGGAGGGAGTAAATAAACTCTGCTTATAGAACAACATTTCTGCTTTTACCTTCTGGTTCTAGAAAATTCAACTAATTATAAATGGTACAGAAACAAAATATACAGTAGATGGCATCCCTTCATAGTCTAATAAGGTCCTACTCAGATTAAGTTTTCAGTACACTTTAGGAACTCTTTTTAAGACTGTCCAGCCGTTTGTGTAAAAGAAAAAAGAACAGAAAGCCAAATCTGGGTGCCAAAACCTCAGAATCAAATGCAACCACACAGAAAAGATGCTGTCTCCAGGAATAGTACACAGCAGTTTAATTACCTATTAACATTTCAGCTGTGTTACTGACAGCATATTTTCTGTGTGGATGTTTTTGGATCTAAGCCTTCTAAGTAGTTGAGTGTCTGACTGGACTTTGCTGTCTCTCTCCTTCTCTGAGCCAGAATGTTTTGCATCTTAGAATCAAAATCTCACAACTGAAACTGTATTAGAATTACTGAAGACATCTCTGCTCAGAACTGAGGAAAGCTATAGCAAACAATTTCTTATTCGTACCTTATTATATCATGGTCTTCCTCTCTTGAAAGCACCCCCTACAAAGCCTGATCTCCATGACATGCAGATTTATCTGGATAGGATCTACTACATAATGCTACTGTTCCTTAGGCACAGATACTGGCCTGCTGTCCTGACTGCCTGTTAATAACAACCAATTTTTTCTGCTCTGCACCCTTAATCATACAAGCTTTAGCTTCCTGACTTTGACAATGGGACATGCCACCAAAGAGGGGCACTCTCAGCTGACAGCTACTACCGATGATGTCATTGATGTTATTAGACTCAGACCTAATCTATGCATAGATGAGGTACTGTTCTCTGCAACAGCTCCTAGCTTGGGACCTGCTACTACCCTGATCAGAAGGGTGGGTAACCTATCTTCATTTAAAATTAAATTCATAAATATCCACTTATTAAGGGCTATGTATGTCTGTAAAGTCCTCTCACCAGCCATGTGAAGACGTCTTAATAAGTACTGTCTCCTCAATATGTGCTATTATCATTATCCTGTTCCTTGTGAGCATTATTTAACAATGTATAAACAACAAAACATGCCAGAAGTCCAGTGAAGCCTCTATTCAAATCAATTTGCAAAGTTTTATTGCAGTTTGACTAAGTAATTAGAGCATTAACCAGCAATGCAAAAACAGTGCTGGAATGTTTTCAGAAGGAGCATTTAGCAATGGTCAATAAACAAAACATTTGCACTAAGTGTTTATGGGTATTAATGCTTATTAATACTACACCAGCAGTCAGAAAAGGAACTGTTTCTGTCAGATCACACATATTCTGCCATCATTCCTTACCCTACATACCCTGAAACAGGGCAGAGCTGGAGGATAGACCCCCTTCGCTGGCAGTCATACGACCCATATAAGCTCTTAAAACAAGATTTTGTTCTCAACTTTCACTTGGCAGCAGATAGTTGTGTAGGTCAGAAATGTTCATATTTATAACAAACCTGACCATTTGGGAGATGGTCAGAATTAACCTATTTGCAGAAGGTAAGTTCGTTGATTTTTTTATTAGGCAATGGACCATTTTGCTGAATCTTGCTAATTTACTCCAAGGTTGATATTAAGAAAAGTGGTGCAGGAGGTGATCACCTTTGTATGAGATGTGTGTGTAGGGTTTGCCCCACCAATATTACCCTGGGCTTTCATTTTATATATTTTTCTTTTTGATTAAAAAAAAAAAAAAAAAAACCTCCAGCTTAATTTCTATTCAGGGATGGGAATACCATTTCGATACAGATATCCATGTTTTCTCAGAGAAGAAGCAAGTTGTTTACCTAAATGAATTATTCGTTTCATATGGTTGTCCAGGAGTTTACTAATAAAGGAATATGAGCTGAATGAAGCTGAGGTGTAGAGTGTATTGGAAAGCCCTAGCCAAGCTATCAAAGGATGAGGATTGTCGCAATATCAGTTTTCATCCATTCCTCTGGAACATTAGTGCCTTGCAAAGAGTGTAGAGCTATTATCAGGATTGCCAAAGCTGTAGATGTTGTGATCATTAATTAATAAGCACAAATGATAATTGAGTTGGCATAATATATTTAATAAGGCCATCTTAGGAAGCTGAATATAAGCACGATCAAGAGTTTCATGGAATGCTGGTATCACTTTTATTCAGCATCAAGAAATGAGTGTTGCAATAATCATTTGTGCCATACCATACATCTTATCTAATTTATTTCTGGACAGTTCTGCTTCTTTGCTGTCATCTGAATGTTCAGAAGGTGAAGTAGCAAGTAGCATAATTCACTGGGTGTGTCAGTGAGACCAGCAAGCAGCAGTGTAGTGATTGCGGGATTTGTTTCATGTTTCATTAATTCTACTTACTGGGCATGTCTTGCTGGGCAGCACCCATTTACAATGAAAGTGGGGAACAAAAGCCATGTCTGTACCACATGTAAGTCTGAAAATGACAATATTTTTGAGTACATTCAAAAACAATCAACAGAATAACAGGTATAACTTCATGCATCTGTGAGTTATCCATTTTATTTGGCTATGCACAGTGTGGAACACAGAGGACAGAATATATTTAGTAGCGAGTCCACAAAAAGCAAACATTATATGTAAATTAAAAACTGTGTACAATATATAGACTACATTTTTCAAAGGAAGAATATTGTAGTCCTCAGACAATGTAACAGTAAACCATAATTTGTGGCAAGTATGCCACTTATTTGTTTAATTTAATAATTTTAGGTGGTAAATAGACAAATCCTTTTCACTCATTTTTAGCAGAAATTAGACTATAAGGGTATGTACATGGCCAGTTTTAGAGAAGCCAATTAATCACACCTGTTAAATATTTGGGGGCATCAAAATGGTTGCTGAATCATTAAATCATGCACTCCACAATAGTACAAATGTCAGCTCAAAATTGGACCACAAATTATGCAGTATCCTCATCAAACCCCACCAACAACATATTGCTTGCTCAAGGTATACAAATTACATGTTTTGTTGGCAGTGGTGGACATTTCTCTCATCAGAATTCTATTTTCAGGCTGTTTTTGTGAAGTTCTGAAGTTTATGATTGTTTTGTTTAGAGAAATGCTGTATAATCACTGGAGGAAATTGAACTTTATTGGGGAATCAAAAGCAGATATAGGGATAGCATACAGTCCTTGCAAAGACAGTACCAGGAGGTACCTGGAGGTTAGAGTCAAATCTCAGACTTTTGAGGCATCAGTACATAATACTATGCAGATGTGCCTCCCATCACTGTGCTAGAAAACTCCTAATGGCATTAAGAAGTTAAAAATTATGGTTAGATGTATATTTTATATCTTTAAGGTGTACATAGGTATAAACTGACATATAGTAGCATAGGACAGAGCCAAAGCCTGTAGCTTTCATGATCCAAGTGCTGAGTGCTGTAACATGGGGATGTGCATGTTTCACAGTGTTACTATGTTCTCTAAACTGAACCAAGAATGTCAGTTGTGCAGACAGTGAACAGTATAGTTCAAGTAATCTCTGCCAGTTTTTTATTAATACTGAACAATAACTACTTATTCTGGTGGTAACTCTTGTCAGTTCAGATCAATGCTGCAAGATTTAACTCTTTTCTGAAGTGTGTGTACATAAATGCAGTCTCAAATGTGCATAACCTTTTATTGCAATCCTGTCCTGTTTCTGGAAACTTTGTCATGGCTTCTCATGCTGAAATGGTTTATCATAGTGCTAAATACTAACCTCAGCACAGCTGCTCTTGCTAAGACATCCTGAACTTTGCTGTCTATTATGTTATCATTTATAATCCTGTATAATGGGAAAAATGCCAGGAGCTCACCACTGTTAGTGACTCAACACCTGCCTTAATGCTGGAAGTTAAAAAGATTGCAGGAGCTCTATTCACGCATCATATCTTGTGCTCATTTTCCAGTGCAGAGCAGCATGGGGGCGGGGGAGGGATGGAGTGGTGCTGGGGGCAGCTGCATCCTTGAGTATCTTATCCATCAGAATAGACATGAAGCCAAGGTCCTATCTGCCTGAACTAGTGGTAGTTCAGGTGGAGGTAAAAGATCCTATGCCACTTGTAGTCTGGCAGTTAGTGTAGTGGACTAAAGCTATAAGCTATTTACAAGCTAATTCTTGTGGTGCAGTGTTTGATTCCCTCCGCCTTCATTTGCCTGCTGTGTGACCCTGAGCTAGCCCCTTAACCAGACTGTGCTCCTGTGTAGTGGTGATTTTGGCTAGGCTTCGTAATGGTTTCCTGGGCTGCATGCATAGTAACTACACATGAACTTAAGCAGATGATCTTTGTAAAATGTTTTACAAAATGGTCTAAATGACACCACCTGCATTATTCCTACATGTTGATTGTAGCAGATACTAGCCTTTGCTCCAACACAGATGATATTTGCTATGTCTGATACAGCCAGATTTCACTGATTACTTATTTGCTTGTTGGTTTTATTAGCTACTACTGAGACTGTATCCTTTCTTTACTGGATTCTCTTTACATAAAAGAATGCAGCATATAAAAACAAAATACGATGGCAACTAACTAATTAATAAAATATGAAGACAGCAAGCAAGATAATCTCCCATTAAATAAAAAATACCATCTGTATAGGTGGATAGCAATATTGCTCTCAGGACTTGTGGGAATGTAAGTTTTGTTTGCATTCGTGTCATCACCATTATAATCCATAGTAATACTCATTACACAGAATGACAGTTCCAGCTTCACATCAGCACAAATGGCCAGTGTAAATATCATGTTGTGTACCTTGGCCTGTGTCACAGACAGTCTACCTTACCTATGAGGCCCAAACCACGAGTTTGCTGGAATGTGAGATTCTTAGAGAGCCACTATCCTTTAGTACCCCCCTTGCAGTGTGATACACTGAGTTGAAAGATTAATTATTGTAAGATGAACCTGAAGAAGTCTTCCCTGAAATTGTAGACACATAAAAATAAACCAATTTATCAGTTTATGACATACATAACATCCATACTACTGTAACCTACCTTATTCTTGTGATGGATCAAATCTTCCTTCACCTGTTAATTAAAAATAACCAGTGATTATATTAAAATCTGTACAATTTATCTGGTTTAGAAATGTATAAATACAGAGACATGCATTGTGACAGCAGATAAGGACGACCATTCATACCTAATTTGCCTAATTCCTTAGCTTTTGTTACAGCTACAGACCCAGTGAAAGCACTTGTCAATATTTTCTAGTCTCACTCTAGGACATAACAGTGGGTAGTGCCCATCACCATAGCAAAACAATGACATGCTACACAGCTTTAAAGGCTGTTAGGCACTCATGTTATATATACAAAAACACAAAAGTTCAGACCAAATTGCCCAGCTATTTTTAAAGCTGTTCTTTACTTATGGCACTTCACTTCTGCATGCTATCTGTGTGGCAGTGTTAAGTGTATTAGGTTTTCAAAGCTGTAAAATGCTTCACCCGTCTTCACTTTTGTTTTCTAAGTGACATTACACAGAACAGTTAAAACTGCATGCAAAACAAAAATTAAAATTGATATATGTGATCATAACTTCTGTTGTGTGCTCTTTATATGGATATCAAGGTGCTTCACTTTGCTGCATTTTTGAGGGGCGTTTCTTGACATCTATGTCTTGGAGACATAATAATTTGGTTATGATCAGACACCCAAACATAATCCTTAATATTCCGTTCACACACCTCTCAGATGTCCAGATTTTTGTAGATGCCCAGATTTTTGATCTGTTCCTCATAAAATGTGTGGTTTTCTGGCAAACAACTGAAACTTAAAGTTACTAAATAACAAGAAAAGTTTAAGTTCAGACTTCATACCCTCCAGAACATGCATGCTAAGGCAAAAAAAATGTTTTCTTATCAACTTTCTAAGTTGATAAGAGCAATATTTTAAAAAAAAAGCTATACCTATTTTGGGCCTTTTCCCCCCATTATTGTTGACTTTAACAAAATTTCTTGCACTAAGAGATTGACTGGTATGTGTCCACTGCTGCATTCCTCCTTCAAGATTGTATGTATTAATCTCTTATAGTGTCTCTGTGATTTTTGGTACAAATAACACACCTTGTTTTCTTGCCTACCCTGAACTGCCACTATCCTCTCTCAGCCCATCTGATGAGGTTTCCAAAACTAAATATGACGCTCTCGATGGTATTAGCCTTATGCCTATAACAAGAGAGAACAACTTGGAGAGTTCATCTCATAATACTTTTCCTGTGTACTGTAACTCAACAACCTTCATTGTTACTCTGTCACATTGTTTGTCTAAAACACATGCTCTGAAACCGTTGACCTCCTTTTTAATTTTGTTATTGCTGCTGTTTCTCCTCCAGTTGTTATTTCTTGACTTAGATATTGCTACCCAGATATAGTTCTCTGCAGTTTTTTTTTTTTTTTGCAAAACATTTAACCTACCGTATTATAGACCATTCTGTCTAGATAATACAGAGTTCTACTTTTTCCATATTGCACCTTCATTTGGTTCAGACCAACAGCATATTTTCATGTTATCAACAACATTTTTTTCAGACCTACTGTAATGCAGGTTATACAGATATTAGAAAATGCACTGTAATGTAATTTCTATAGATATCAGATGGAGTGGCCACCATACTGATCCCTGTTGTACCCCACTAGTAGTCAAATTTACAATCACAATCTGGGTATTATTGTCTAGTCAGTATTTTATTCATGCTATTGCCCTATGATTTATTAATTAATTTATTTATTTAATGTATTTATTTTGTCAGGGGAGAACAATGATCAAACAAATGATCAGTTGCAGTCTCAGCACAGTTTGGATGTTAGAAGAACAACTATAGAAATGGATAGTGAATGATAAAATATTACAGTATACACAGAGGTGACAACACTAAGAAAAGCATTGACAATACCATACAATATACTTCACTGGAAAAGAAAGAGCATTACATTACATTACATCACATCATTGTAAAGCAGCTATTATAATGTAGAATGCAATGAAACAAGCTGAAGTAGATGCTGTGTTGAATTATGATAGCAGTATTGTATACCTACTGCATGTTATGTGAAGTAAAGGAATAAAAGATGTAGGATAGATAGTTTGAGGATGTAGAAGTTTTAGTTGGGTGATATGCCCTGTATTTGTAGCACTTGCATCTGTATTGCATGAGTTGTGTCTGAAATTTGGTGTAAGTGGGTATTTCTGTGATATTTTTGGGAGGAACTACCAGACTTTAGATGCATGTACAGAGAAGATGTTGTCAGACCAAGGGAGCCTTGTTATGAAGGTCTGAAGAGTTGGGACAGAGCTGGATTGGCTCCTGAAGTTACAAGCGGGAGTAGAGACAATGAGTTTCATGCTCAGTGGTGAAAAGGTTTCCTGACGAAGAACTTTATAGAGTAGTGAGCCTAGGAGGAGATTTGCTCTAGCCTAGAACACAGAGCATTTTGGCTTTGGAGAATAAGTCATAATGATGTACGTTACCTTCTCAGGTCAATACAATCCAAGGCTGTAAAATTTCTTCAGTAAACTTTTGTGGAATTACCATGTTAAATACCCAGCTGAAATGTATAAGTTACATAATGTTTGTGAGTTTAGTGCACAGGATTAAGGGTATGAACTGCTAACAAGCTTCATCCTGTAGTCCCAGGCTTGAGTCCCTCAGCCTCCATTTGCCTATTGTGTGATTTTCAGCAAGTCACTTAATCAGTCATTCTTGTCAGGTCATTACTGAAAAGTGACACGATCTATGTTAGATCAACTATAACACTTCTGTAAAATCTGGCTATCACTCTATAGGCAATTAATATAATTACCTATACACTAAGGGGTTACGTGCAGGTGGTCAAATTATTATAGCATACATATATATAATATATATATAAAGTTATTATAGCAGTGATCCAATGTCCCATTTCATATGATCACTGTTAATTGAAACCTGTTGTGCTACTGTAGTAGGATAGCAGTTCAATGGGATAGGGAAATTTGCCCCTTTCCCACTAGTAAGTGAGCCTAGTGCTCATACGTTTAGAGTAGAGCGGGTTGTTTAATATTTTGTTTTGTGAAATATGCATGTTTTCCTACCCTTGTGCAATCAGAGATGCATGGGTTGGAGGTGCAGGGGGAAACTGAATTTGTGTACATTAAATATTTTGACTGGTTAGTAGGAAACAATGGTTTGAGTCCCTATCAACTGTGGATACAGCCAATTAATATACACTTACACTATGCTATAAATGGAAATATAAAACTAAATGAAATAACTAATTAAACAGAATAAATAAATAAACAAAAAATTCACGTAATGAGCCTTGGCCTAAAACAATTTCCCTCCTTGATTATGTTCAATTAGTCAACACAAAAACATAACTGGACAATAGCATAAATTTAGGTATGAAACAACTAGACAGAAAACTGTGTCGAGGGATGTATCCAATTGGGTCTAGGACACATGCTCGACTAGCATATGTCTGAATCACAAAACATCGAACACACATACATGAAAGCGCTTAACATCAAAAAGCGCTTCTGTGTATGTGTAGTTCAAAAAAAAAATCTATGTTTCTGCAGTGGGGTTTCACCCCCCTGCACCCCCCACACCCCTCTACTTTATTATTCTCACTCCGAGATCACACTACAGCGTGCAAAAGGGAATTTTCCCTTACCCGCACTGTAGTCCAATCTACGAAACAAGCACACATACACGGAAGCGCTTGTTGATGTTAAGCGCTTTCGTGTATGTGTGTTCGATGTTTTGTGATTCGGACATATGCTAGTCGAGCATGTGTCCGGATCCCATCCAATTATGGTAAAGCAGATGCAGGTGGTCTGCACCCCATATTTATCAAAACCCTCAATACCATTATTGTTACAGCCAGTAAATGCATTTAAAGCTTATTGTTATCCACTGGTATGTTCTTCAATGTATGAAAAATCATCCACAGTAATCCCACAACTCAAATAATGCCCGCAGTCCAAGGCTGAATATTACACACTGATTTCTCTGTTACCTCCTTCACCTTTCCATGTTGGGAAAATGTCATAATTTCAGTAAAAGACACTCAACAGAAACCATGGTTTGAGCCATACTGCCCCTTGCTGGTTTGGTAGTTTTCCCCAGAGTATACATTTCAGTGTTTCAACTGGTGCCTTACAATGACATCCAGTCTCAGTGTATAGTGGAGTGCCTCGATGACAAGTATCAGAACTTGTAATCTTACAATTTTCAAGACAAGGGTGTAGCCAGGCCTAGTCTTTGTACTCTGCTGAGTATATTTTTTCTGAGCATCATATCAACATGCCTTTTTTCAGGTCATACTATGTGTATAACTTTGTAGGTTTATAGGTAGGTACTAGGCTATTGGCCCTAGGGCCTATATAAGCCTAGCTAAAAGGTACCCTGGCTTTCACCACCCAAGAAAATTATTTTCCTGTGCCACTGTCGAGCAGAGGCAGAGAAGTGATCCCCGGGGTGAATTTCCTATCTCCCATCCAATCATCAAGATTTTTCTTGAAGAGTGCTAATGAGGAGCTTTGTTTGATATAGATAGGTAGTTTGTTCCAGAGTATGGGAAGTCTCTGGGACAGGAATCTATCCCTCCAGCATGTTCTGTTTATTGTGGTGACAAAGTTTAGGTCCCTAGAGTGTGTAGCTCATAGGGATTGGGATTTCTTTAAGTGGAGCATGTCCAAAAGCTCTGGGTTTGACATAGCTTTGTGTGTTAGGCAGAGATTGCCTCTGAGTAGGTGATATGTGATGGAGTAAAGCTGCAGTTTTTTGAGACGGTCTGCGTAAGGCATCTGTTTGAGGCTGGTAATCCCCTTTGTAAGGTATTTTTGCAGCCTTTCCAGTTGTTGTAGATGTCTTGTGAAGTACATACCAAAAGGGGCATTGTACTCTATAATGGGTCTAATGAGTGACGAGTAGAGAGGAACAATGACCTCTTTTTTCCTGGATGAGAAGCCTGTTGTGATGAGGTGTGCCACGTAGAAGGATTTCCTGACTTCTGTGGCAATGTGATTATCAAAGGAGAGACTACTGTCCACCTGTGTCCCAAGGTTGCTTTTCACACTTTTGGTGTTAAGTAGACTACCACCTATGTGGTAGTTCATGGTTACAGAGTTTTTACCAAAAGCGATGACAATGCACTTTTTGGCATTGAGCTTGAGGCCATGGCTTTGATACCAGGCATCTGTCTCAGCGAGGATGTTTTGTAGGATGTCCACATCTTTTGGAGTTTTGATTATGGCTCCTAGTTTGCAGTCATCTGCGAACTTCATTAGCCAAAGACCTTCTGTGTTAGCCTGTACTTCAGAGAAGTAGATACCAAACAGGAGAGGACCCAGGACTGAACCCTGTTGTACTCCACTTGTCACTGGTCTGAAGTTGGATTTGGAGTCTGCTACTTTCACAGTGTGGGTTCTGCCAGTGAGCCAGTTGGCAACCCATCTTGTGACATAGGGATTTATACCTAGTTTAGTGAGTTTATCTATAATTTCAGAGTGGGGGATGGTGTCAAAAGCCTTGGCGAGATCTAGATAGGCTGTATGAACCACCTTACCCTCATCTATGGCTTTGGTGACTGCTTCAAAGAAGTCTATCAGGTTTAGGAGACATGATCTGCCTTTTACAAACCTGAACTGGGGTCCTGAGTTTGGAGATTACCAATTTCATTGTTTATAAGTTCCATGATGATACATTCCATAGTCTTGCAGACCAGGCTTGTCAGGCTAATGGGGTGGTAGTTTCCGGGGTCCATGGTGGCTCTACCTTTGTGGAGTGGGATAACTGTCACTGTGCGCCATTCAGTGGGCACATAGCCTGAGGTGAGGCTATGATTGAACATGGTACTTAGGTGGGGTGCCAGTTCGTTCTGTAGTTCATGTAGAACACAGCCTGGGATGTTGTCATGTCCCATGGATGCTGTGTTCCTGGCTTTGGAGAGTGTGTTTTTTACCTTTGCAGTCGTGATTACAGGAACTTTGCATTCTTCTGGTATAGAGATGGGCCCTTTAGGGGATGAGAGGGGATAAAGTTAGCACTGGACCTATCTGCCAGGATGTTGGCAATATCAGTTGGTTCTGTATATTTAGTGCCATTGTGCTGTAACTCAGAGCAGATCTGAGTGTTGCCATTGAGATTGTTGACATAGCTATAGAATGCTTTGTGGTTGTCTTTAGAGTCAGTGGCAATTTTGTTTTCATAACTAGCTTTGGAGGATTTTATGAGGGATCTCAGCTTCTTACTGAGGCTGACCAGGGAGTTTCTCCAATTATGGGATTTTACTCTTTTTTTCAACAGTTTCTTTCTTCTGTTGTAGAGTTTGTTTATGGCAGGGGACCACCAGATTGGCTTTCTTTTTTTGGAGGATAGCATCTTGGTTCTGTTAGGGATTACATGATCCATGCACTCATGTAAGTGCTTATAAAGTGCATTTGTGTAGGATTCAGCAGTCATACCTCTATTGTCCGTCAGCATGGGTGTCGTGAAGTTTGCCACTTCTGTCTTAAGAAGCATGAAGTTGGTTTTGGAGAAATGTTTTACTGTGGTTTCCTTAATGGGGGGTGGGGGAGGGATGTGGATGTCTAGGGTGATTAGCTTGTGGTCGGATCTGACCAACGAGGAATTGACCTCTTGTGTGGAGCACCGGTTGCCCATGCTGGTAATAACCAGGTCTAGGATATTGCTGCCCCTGGTGGGGGTGTGATAAGTTGATCCAAGGCATTGGAATTTATGAATTCCAGAAAACGTTGATCACAAGAGTTGGTACATGAGTAGTTTTCCCAGTTAATGGTGGGGTAGTTGAAATCACCCATTATTAGGGTGTTAGGTTGTACCCTAATATTTTCCAGTGTATCAAGAAATGAGGAGTTGGAATCCTGGGGCATGGTGGGGGATCTGTAGCTAGCTACAATTTGGATTGCGGTCTTGCCCAGAGTTTATTTATTTATTTATTTTACATTTGTTGACCGGGATAGTTGCACTTGGATAATCTCAAATGCATTATGCTGAGCAACTAGCTTGGAGGTGTGGATATCCTTAATGAATATGGACACGCTTCTGCCTTTAGTGTTTCGGTCCAGGTTAGGTGGCCGAAAGGTGTGGTATGAATTATAGCCTGGTAATGCATGGGTACTCTCTGGAACCTTGAACCAGGTCTCTGTCACTGCACAGATGTCGATGTTCTCCATTTTAAGAAGTGCCTCGAGTGAGTGCATTTTGAGGTTTAGACTTCTAGCATTGAGTAGCAATACTCTCAGGTTCTTCTTGTTTGTACCTGTTACGGTGGTGAATTTATCATTTGAACCTTGCCTAAAAAAGGCACTATAAGGGTGGCTAGAGCCTTTGTCAATATACGGAATCCCAGGAGCGACAGGTGCAGGCCATCTCTAGCAAAGTATCGTGGTTTGTCAATCATGTCATCCCAGGCAGACAGATACTGGATCCCCTTAGAATGACACCAGAATCTTAGCCAATTGTTGAAGTCAATCATTTTGTCATTGTACTGTGGTATCATTCTGGGTGATGGCAGGATGCTACTCAGGGCTAGGGTCATACCTGCCTGCGCTACAAGATTGGACAGCTCCTCCATGTCCCTTTTCATGTAGTCCAGGGAGGTACGTCTCTGGTCATTCACGCCAACATGGACAATGACAGAGTCATATTTGTACTTTTGGAGTGACCTGAGTGCATGCGTAATCTGGTGGATCCTGGCACCTGACAGGCAGCTGACAGTAACTTTCTCCTTGTTTAGCCTGGTGAGTGGAACATCAGTGTGCCTGACTAGAGAGTCACCTATGACTAGAGTGTTGGGTACGTTGTTATGCCTTATGGGCTGTGGTTGAGTGGCACACTGAGTTTGTGGGCTATGTGTCATTTGGGTTGTGTTGGGGGGTGGAGGTTGCTTGTGTTTCTACTTTGGAGGTCCCTGTTGCTTGGGCATGTTTTTACTGAGAGCCTCAGTGAATGTAGGTGTGTGTTTTGTGTTTCTATGTGTGTGTTTTGGTGGTGTAGGTTTTGAGGGACTATGTGCTGAGTGTGGTGTGGTGCAAGTGTTTACCTTCTCCTCTTGACTGTCTAGTCCAGTCTTGGGTGAAGAGAGCTTTGCTTCCAGTTTTGCTATATAAGTGCATCTCTCACAGGTTGTAGTGTTGGGTGGTAGGAGGAGAGGGTTGTCTGTGTACATGAGGCAATTACTGCATTGCCACAAGATGCCCAGATTCATCAAGTAGACAGGAGAAAACACTGGGAGCTGACACTTAGACATGCCTGGATAAGTTCTTATTTGTTAAGTACTAGAAACTGTTTTCCTCTAGACAGTGAGGAGTTGAGTGCTGTAGTAATTTGTAGCTTAGTTAGTGCTTACAATAAGTTCTGAACAAGTGTTGAGCTCAAAGAAACAGACTTGAGCGCTGAAACTAAAACACTGGCTAGTTCTAAGAAACAAAATTAATGTAGAAGGCTTCCCTCCAACACAGAAAGGCTTGGGGGCTCAGAAGCCCACAAATAGTCCTGGACACAGCAAATCTGTATCCAGGCTAGACTACCCACAGGAAAGGCAGGAAACAAGCTTAGAATTTTTTTTTTTGAGTGGAAAGAGAGAAAGGAGGAGCAGAAACTAAGCTGATTGGCTTTCTCAAATGTTCTCCCTGTATTAGGTAGCATGAGGTAATATCACTAGACTTGGAGGAGTGTCCCAGATCAAATTTACAGTAGGGGAGGGTAACTGCAAAGCCACCAACTATAAGTTTTAAACAGCTAAAGGAGCCTCTAGAGAAAGCTTTTAACTGCAAACAAGTTATTAAAATCAAACAACCCAACAGATGCTTAATAAAAGTGGACAATTTTCAGTTAATACCTCACACACAGTGAAACTAGCTAGAAAAGTATGCAGTAGACAAAGTGATATAAATAACTCGAAAAAATAAGCAAAAAAACAGGATACTTAATGTTATATATTGTAGATCCGAGTTTGCTCAGTGTCCTTGCTTTGACTAGCTCAGTGTGAAATGCTGTCTAATTGACTGACTTTAACAACAGGTACAGTATTGCTAATCTAAAAACAATATTTTAATAGTTCTAGGGGGAACAGCTGAAAATATTACTTACATTTATTAAGTGCTTGGGGGAGCAGTAATTTTGAGAGATGTGTCCATTTTTAAGTGATAGGTATCCAAGGGACATAGCACCAAGAGCTTGTGAGTACAAGATGGAAATTGCTTGCCACACCCCTGTTTCAAGAATACAATTTCTTACTATTAACTGCATATCCATAGGTTTACCTATGCAGGTGATATGGTAATTTGTTATTCTGGCTATCCTTTTATAATTATTACTAAGGCTTTAACCCATTACCTGGCACTGAATTACATGTTTAAGAATAAAATAAAGCATGAATTATGTCTTAATGTTACGACTGACTTGTTATTTCTCAGGGGAAGCAGATGTTTCTAGTGTAAACAAAGTGTGGAAGTCTCTAGTAGAGCATACTTTGATTGTAACTGGTTTCTGTGACTGCTATTACACCCTAGGCTGTATTAGAATTATAAGACTGAAATGGGCTTCATTCGCAAAATGTACTTAAATGTAATTCCTACAGCTTTTACTTAGTACTATGAGAAGCTGAAACAGTCTTTCTTTGTCTCACAGGTATGTGGCACTAATGAATTATACATAATTACTAGGTAATTTGGAGCGGGAGCTCTGTGTGCTCCAAAGATGACATATGGTTAATCCTTGGGTATTTGATGGCTAATTTTGAGTAGCTGATGCCAGAATAGTCCCCAAGTGTTTCATTGCCAGCTGTTGAACATAGCTTGTTCATAAACCTCTACTAGTTGCTTAAGTTAGCAGCCACAGTGGTGATGCAAATGAGTGCATATGTTTCATAATGATGGGGGCAAGATTGTTTGCATTCCACAGCTGCAGAATATCTAATCGTTAACATGGTGAGTCAATGCAGTCCAGCTTGAGAATGAAGATCAGACAAGAAGCTATTGAGATGTCCACAGGACCTTGGTTAAGCTGGAGAAATAACTTTTCATGTGTTGGCTAAAATCAATGACCTGGATAAAGGTCAGGGCTGCCCATTTCAAGATGTAGTTGCCTAGTGAAAGAAGCACAGCTATCAAAGCTAAAAAGATGTAGCTGCTCCTAGGTCAAGCTAAACTTTCTATGAATGAAGCAGTGCACAGAATTCCTAATAACAAGGCACTCTACATGGGACCAAACTCATAGGTTCATAGGTAATTACTAGACTATTGATCAGTGAGGATCTTTAGAAGTCTAGTCCTGCATTGCCATTATGTTTTTAGCCCTTGTAATCTATGTGTGAATAACCTAAAGCAGAGTGAATATTTACATGTTGCCACTATCTATAAGGGATAAGGATGCTAAACCAGTGGTGAATTTGTGGTTTCCCACTCATTCATCCAAATTACATTTATAGGATCATAAGTGTATACTAGGCTAATGACCAGTGGAGCATTTATAAGCCTAGTCTAGCAACCCAAATGTATCCCACAAGTTATTGTGCCTTAGTGGTTATTTGAAGGAGTATATATTAGTTAGGGTATGCTTTAATGTCTACCTCTGTCTATCAGAGACATAGGTGTCAGACCAGGGCTGAATTTCCAATTTCCCATCCACTGGTCCATGTTGCACTTGAACATGCTTAGGAAAGGGCTCTGCTTCACATAGATGGAAACCTATTCCAGAGAATGGGGATGCTCAGAGATATATACCTGTCCCTCCAATATGTCCTATTTAAGTCACAAGCAAAGTTTAAATCCTTAGATCTAGCAGTTCTGGTGTTCTTAGTTTTGTGGAGATGCAAAAGGTTTATTAGAGCAGGATCCAAGGATGCCTTGAATGTCAGGCATAAATCACGTCTCAGCAGTCTGTAGGAAACAGAGTATAGAGACAGGGCTCTGAGGCAATCTGCATAAGACAATGTGTATTCGTTTTGTGATGAACCTATGTGGATGTTCCAGATGCTGCACATGCCTGATTAGAGACATACAGAAGGAGGCATTATACTCAAAAATGGGTCTGATGATGGCATTATTACTTCCCTGGACCTAGGATGCCCTTACTTATAAGTTGAGTGACCTAGAATGATTTTCTTACCACCTTAGACACAATGGTGGTTGAAAGCTAGGTTACTGTTTACATGAGTCCCCAATCCTTGACTACTGTGTCTACCTTTAGGGGTATTTTATCAATGAGGTGGTTTCCTGGGTGGCCAACTTCCCAAAAGGTACTACTATGCATTTTTTGGCATTGGGTTTTAAGCCATGCCATTGGCAACAATCATCTGTGTATGTTAGATCTTCCTGTAAGATGTTAGTACCATTGGGGTTTCTATGATTGCTATTAGCTTGCAATTATCTGAAAACTTGGTAAGCCAGAGGCCCTTGACATTGACCATGACTTCTGAAAAAGAGATGCCAAATAAGATCAGGCCCAGCACAGAGCCCTGGGAGACTCCACTGGTGACCAGGCTCTTTGTGGAGGTGGTCTTGCCAATCCTAACTTTCAAGGTCCTGTCTGTGACCCAACTGGCTATCCCACAAGTTGCATAGAGGTTTATGCCTAATTCTGTAAGTATGTTTAGAATGCCTGAGTAGTGTATTATATCAAATACCTTAGCTATATCAAGGTAGATAGTATGCACTATTTTGCCCTCATCCATTGCCTTGTTGACCTTATCTAATAAGTCTACCATCTTCAGTAATCGTGACCTGCGTTTGACAAAACCATACAAGGTCAGGTCCAGTGTTTGAAGGTTTCCTATGTCACTGTTAATCATTAATATGGCTTAGCTGAATTTGTCAGCCAGAAGATCTGCTATTTATCCTGGTTCCATGAGCGTGGCTCCATTTACCAACAGTTTGACACAATGATGTGTACTCTTTGAAGTGTCAGACATAGCTAAGGAAGACCTTATGGTTGTCCTTTGCCTGGGAAACTATCTTTACCCAACAATTTGCTTTGTTGGGCTTAATTGGTCCTCTTAGTTGTCTTTTCAGTTTGATGAGAGACTTTTTATCTTGTTTTGGAGTCACACTTCCGAATTTTATGATTACTTTTTTTTCTTTTGTTATACAACCTGTTAGGTTTGGATTCTACTAGGGTGATTTGTTTTTTGAGTTAGATTTGGGCTTACATATGGTAGACACAGCAGCCTCTATGCAGTCAATGACATGGTTGTTCAGAGCTTCTGTGAATAATTTCACATAGGCTGCTATGCTGTCTGGGTTTGAAGGGGCTTGAAATTTTAACAGGTTATCACTTAATAAAGGTAGTTTGTCTTGGAGAAGTTTTTAATTGTTACAGGGTTTACTGGGGTTGCAGAACTGATTCATAAATCAAAGGAGACTTCTTTGATGTCTGAACTTACCAGACAGGACATAGCACTGGGGGGACTGGAGTGTTCTCTCATATTTGGGAGTACTAGGTCCAATATGTTTGTACGCCTAGCAGGTATATGCACTAACTGGCCCAGGGTGTTTGTGTTTACAATGTCTAGTAACCTCTGCAGCTACAAATCTGAGGCATGTAGAATTTCCAGTTTATAGAGGTATAATTAAAGTACCACATGAGTATAGTATCTGGTAGAATTGTGAGTGTCTCCGATAGGTCTAAGTATGAGCTATGGGTTTGATGGGACATAGATTGTGACCTATAGCTTGGTAGGTTATGGTAAGGCACTTTGTCTATGGTAATCTGGATGCGGAGGAATTTCAGTGTGTCATTCTGTTGAACCAACCTAGAGGTATGCTTGTTTTTCATGTAGCTCAAGACACCTCCACTTTTAGTCTCTGTCTGTGCAGTTGCTGGTCTAAATATGGGGAAGATACTGAAACCTTGCACTGCTGTGGTACTTTCTGTGGCATTAAACCCTGTCTCAGTAACTGCATAGATGTCTGCATTCTCTAAGATGAGGAGAGCTTGGAGGGAGTGGAGCTTCTTGTTTATACTCCTGACATTGAGCAGTAACACCTTTAGACTTTCTTGGGTAGATTTTATACGTTATAAGGTTTCGTCAATTTAACATTGCCTAAAAAAGGCTCTGTGGAGGCAGGACAATGTTTAGCTAATATTTGAAAGCCTAGAGGAGACTAGTGCAAACAACCCTTGGCAAAACAACGTGGCTTGTTAACCATGCCCTGCTATGCTGACAAAAATAGTATCCCTTCAGAATGACACCAGAAATTAAGCCAATTGTTAAAGTCAATCAACTTCTGTTCATATTGTGACATCATCTTTGGTGAAGATAGAATGCTGCCCAATGCTAGGCACATACCAGCCTCTGACATATAGTCCAAAGACTCCATAATGTCCGTCTTCATATAGTATATAGAGATACATTTCAGGTCATTTACACCTACAGTGACTATGAATGAATCATACTAGTACCTGTGGTGCAATCATACCTCTCAATCGCTTTACACAAGAAATCTGGAAAAAGCCTAAAATAATGAGGGGGGGCAAAGGCTCAAAACTTATGGACAGATTTTAAATAATGCTCTTATAAACTTACAAAGTTGGAAGAATAACGGCATTTGTGTTAGCATGCATTTTCTGAATGATATGAAGTCTGAGACTCAAATGAATGTCATTTAGTGACTTCAGTTCTCAGGGATTGAGGTACGGGTGCAATAACTTGACTGCATGCATAACTTGGTGGATCCTGGCTCCTGATAGGCAACTGACCATTATTTTCTCCTTGTCCAGCGTGGTACATGGGGCATCAGTATGTCATACAATGGAGTCCCTTGTGACTAGAGTTCTGGGTAGGGTTTTGGTTTGCCTTACAGGCTTGGTGGTTGAGGCTCCTCTAGTTGTAGGTGTATGTGCAGTATTAGGATGTTGTTTCTGCTGTGCACTTTCTGGTTTGCTGAGGATAGTTTTTGTAGGTGGAATGTCTGGGAGTTCTTTGGGGTATGGGAAGATTGCATTTAAGTGCCTCAGCATAAGTAGATGTGTGAGGTGTGTACTATTTGTGGTGGGTGTAATGTGTGTGGCTCTAATGACCAAATTGTTATTATGAGTGTTTGTATGTTAAGAGTTTTCCCTCCAGAGATATTGTGTATCAGAGTAAGGGAAGTACTTTGCTTTATGTAGAGATGAAGACAACTCCAATGAAGTGGTTTTCTGTGACACATGTCTATTCCTCCAACATGTTCTATTCATGCTGCAGCACAGATGAAGATCTCTTGAGTGGGTGTTTATTCCACCATTGGACTTGAAGATGTGCAGTAGATCAGAGAGGACAGGTTGTGTTCAGGCTCTGTATGTCAGACAGAGATCATCCCTTTTGTAGCCTGTGTGATACTGAGAAGACAGGCAAGGCTTCAAGATGATCAGTACACATTTTATGATTTAAGCCCTTGATTGTCTTGGTGAGAAAGCATTGTGTTCATTCAAGTTGTGTTAAGCATTTGGACAGGTACATACCAAAGGGAGGGGGGTTATACTCAATGATCAGTCTAATAAGTGAGAAATACAGTGGAATGATCATGTCCCTAGACTTAAAAACCATGTCCTTACTAATACAATGTGCAATGAAAAAAGACTTTCTTACAATAGTAGATACATGGTAATTGAATGATAGTTTGTTGTCTACACAGGTTCCCAGATCAGTCCCTAACTACTGAATCAGTTTTTCAGGGGTGTGTAGTCAATGTGATATCTACATGGAAAGCCATGCTTGCTAAAGGAGACCATTATACATTTTTGGCATTTAGTTCTAATCCATACCAGCTATTTGTTTTGGAAAGACCCTCGTGAAGGATCTTGATGTCCTCTGGAGAGTTAATGATGGCACCATGTTTACAGTCATCTGTAGACTTAGTCAGCCACAAAGTCTTTGCATTACCTTTGATCTCTGAGAAGTAAATACCAAAGAAGAGTAGTCTAAGGACTGACTCCTGGGGTATATCACTTGGGACAGGACTTAGGGAGGTGGTAGCGTCACTTACTGGAATTTCCTGGGTTCTGTTTGTGATACAATTTGTTAGGCAACAAATTACATAGGGACTATAATTTAGCCGGGACAATTTATCCACAATACTTGAGAATGGGATAGTGTCAAACACCTTTGCATAGTTTAGATATGCAGTACGTACTGATTTTCCCTCATCAGTTTTTTCATTAACCTTCTCAAAGAAGTCAACCAAGTTAAGTAGAGATGATCTATCCTTGACAAAAGTGAACTGGCTTGGTCAAGAGTTTGTAGGTTACCTATGTCCTTATTTATTAATTCCATGATTATCCTCTCCGTAGCCTTACAGATGAATCTGGTCAGATGTATGGTTTATAATTAACCTTGCCCATTGAAGCCATACATTGGTATAGGGGGATAAATGTTGCTGTCCCCTATTTATCCAGCACAAAGCTTGTTTGGAAATGGATATTGGATAATCTTTGTAGAGGGCTTGACAGGTCCTGTTTCAGGCTAGTAGGTAGTCTGTTATGTTTATTATGTTTATGTTATGTTATGTTTATGTTTATTATGTTTATGTTATGTTATGTTTATGTTATCTGGCCCAACAGAAGCAGTGCTCTTGGCCTAGGAAAGGTGTGTGGGGGCATAAAAATGGATATAAATTTATCTGCTTGTAGAGGGACTATTTCTGCAGGGTCTGAGCATGTGATATCATTTACTATTAGCTGTGTGAAGTGGTAAGCATTGCTTCTGAGGTTTCTAATATAGCTAAAGAAGGCTTTTTTGTTTACTTTTGCCTAAGTGGCTATTTTTACCTCTTGTCTAGCTAGCTTTAGTTGATTTGATTACAGACTGAAGTTCCTTGCTAAGGTTAGCAAGACTGTTTTTTGACATCTTGGTAGTTACATTTATTATTGCATGCAATTATTTTATTTATTTTTTAGTAGAGCCCAAGCACTTTGTTTTAAATACCCAAGTTTTGTGAAAAGAAAGCTTTTTTGTTAAGGTTTCATAACAATCAAAAATGCTTCATTATTAGTAAGCTACTGATTGCCCCCAACTACTGTTTAGATTTGTGTAATAGTATAAGACTTAAATGCCTGTTATCCAGATGGCAGGTGATGCTGGGTATAATGTGTAACTTAGATAACCTGTGGCTGTACACATGTCCAAAAATAAGTCCAACAAATGTTTTGTTTTTACTTTAGGTCATTGTTAAAAGGTATAGTCAGTCTATTAAACCTTCTTATTGCATCACAAAAGAAGAGTCAAGTGCTGCAATGGAGAGGCCTAGTACTAAGGTGGGGAGGGGGTCGATATGAGCTCATAGGAATGGGGCCCAAGGCCCAAGAAGGATAGAACTCTTGTTACTGCCTGTGTCGTAAGCATGCCTCTCAACTTATTATAGCAAGAAATCTAGAGAAAGCCAAAAATAATGGGGAGACAAAGGCCCAAAAATAGGCACATTTTAAATACTGCTTTAATAAACTCTGCATTTAAATGAAGCTGCCACCTTAATTCTTTCTCTTCTAATAAAGCATCAGAGTCATCCCCTATGGTGTTTACCTTAACACTGTGAATCACAAAGAAATATATTTTTAAATTACATATTTTCCATTAATTTCTGTTGATAAAAGTACTAAATACAAAATTAAACCTACATTTGGGAAGTTTTATTTGTATTTATTTGTTTGGTTTACAGCTTTTAAGTAGTATATGTTCTTATCTTCTTATCTGTGTGTCACAATACAGACATTTTATTTCAAACATTTTTTTATTTTTCAAATACAGTTGAATAAATTCCATAGTATTTGTATATAATATCCTAAATAATTATGTACACTATTTACATCAGCCTGGCATGATAACAGAGCTCAATATCTACAATTACTTTATAGTTATAACAATCCAGTTATCAGAGTGTATCTATTCAGTTATTGTAAAGTGTCAATTAATGATAAGACATTTTCCATGGTTTGCTAATAAATGGCTTAGGATGAATTCTTAATTATTTAATTTTAATTCCAAGCAATGCTGTGGTCTTCAGTAGGATGTAGAAGTCTTCCAAAGTCAGTATTGTGTTTGTATTCCATCTTCTTGCTATACACTTCCTTGAGATTGCAAGTATTGTCCAAACTAGATACATATTTGACTCATTCAAATGAGGACCTTTGTACACATTTAATAATAATAGAGCTTTAGATAAGTTAAATGATTCATTAAATAAAGCTTGTAAAAAGTTTTTAATACCATTCCAAAATGGCTTAATTTTAACACAGTCGAAAATAATGTAATTCCAATCTGCATTGTGTATTTGTTCACACCTCCAACATATTCTCTTTGTGGAAGAATTACTTTTTGTAATTCTGTCTGGAGTTAAGAATGCTCTGTGCAAGCCTTTCCAATTAAAAACTTTCCAGTATTGTGTAAAGGATGTATGTTTTATTGATAATAAAATATTTAATTTACTTTCTTCAGTTACTGTAATGAGTGTCCTTTTGTTATGTAATTCCAATATGAGGATTTGGGTGTTGTTTTATAATTTATCAATATCCTGTAAAATTTTGAAATACTATTTTCCATGTCATAATCATTATATATGATTTCATATAGGTGTTTCATAAGTTTAGGTATTTCTTTAAATGAAGAATTACCAATTATTCTGCATAAATCTTGCAAATACATCAGAATGCTTTGCATAGTTAGCCAGTCTTGTGGAATTTTGTATGTTGTTTCTATTGTTTACATATCACAAACTTTTAGTTCTTTGATACATTGAAACCAACAAACAAATCCTTTCTGTTCCCAGGAATTAATTATTTCTCTGTATATTTATGTGGATAGCTCTTTGTAACTATGAATGATGTTAAAAGATCAAACCAGAATTTTAAATATATATTTGCATTAATAATTTTCCTACGAGTCAATGTAATAATTAAACATACACGTTTTAGTAGGCTTAGTTATGTTATATTGCATACTAATACATAATATGTGCCATGGCAAATTGTTTTTATCTATTTGAAATTTTTTTTGTAAATCAAATTCATTTATTGATATTACAGTTAGTAATTCTTTTTAATTTGCAGAATAATTTGGACTTATCCAATCTGAGATTGTTTTAGATATTGATGGTTTTATATATGTTTCTATATCAGGAAAGTTTAATCCTCCCTGTTTCCATGGTCTGATATGATGTATTAAAGCTATTCTGTTTCTTTTGGGAAACCATAAAAATTTTATTAATCATGAGTTTATTTCTTTGAGTATATACCTTTCTGGTAACAGTTGTATTGCCAAAGCTATATAAAGAATCTTGGGTAGTAAAACCATTTTTATTAACTGTAGTCTATCTTCACATGTTAATGTTATTTTGTTCCACTTTTCCACAGAGATTTTAATTGTATTGATGATATTATTGGCGTTTTTTGAAATTAATTCATTTTCCTTGCATAACTCAATTCCTAGATATGTTAAGGTAGATTCTTGTGTCCCTATAATGTGATTCCCCTTCGTCTACAATTCTTTTTCTTTTTTATTTAAAAATAAAAAAATGTATTTTGATTTACTGACATGGAGTCCTGAAGTCCTGTAAAATGTGTCAAATAAAATATTTAATTCTTCTAATGTCTCTTTTGTATTGGATAATGCTAATAATATGTCATCACCAAAGAGTGTTACTTTAATATTGTATTGTTCATAAACATCTACTCCTTTGATTTTTGTATTGTTATGTATTGAATCTGCCAATATTTCAATAACCAAAGCAAATGCAGTCGGTGACATGGGACATCCTTGTTTAATACCCTTTGTTATATGTATAGATATAGAGGTGAAAGGACCTAGCTTAACATGCGCTAAATTATTTGTATATATTCTTTAGTAGATGAACAAAGGAAGGAAGAAATTCAAATACCAGAATTTTGAATAAATAGTCTCAATTTAGGGAATCAAAGGCTTTCTCCATATCTAAGCCAGTTATAAGGGTTTCTTTATTTTCTTTATTAATACAATCTATAAGAAAAATTATCCTTTTAATATTGTCATGTGTGTGGGTCTATGATATGTAAATCCAGTTTGATCATTATTTATTGTTTTGGATAGTGGTATTTTCATTCTGTTAGTTAATATTGTCATAAATATCTTATAGTCATTATTTAATAATGATATAGGTCTATATGAAGTAGAGAGGTTTGAGGATTTGTTTTCCTTTAGAATTGGTGTGATTAAGGAATATCTCCAAGAGGGTGGTATTAAAGCTTGTGACAGAATTTCTAATAGAGTTTTATGGAAGAGGGATAGTATCTATGAAGGAAAAAGTTTATATATTTCCATAATTATGCCGTCTATACCGGGAGTTTATTATTTTTACCCTCTTTTATTGTATCTGTAATTTCTTTGTAGGATATGGGTGCTTGCAGATCTTGTTTTAATTTTTCTGTTTTTTTTTATATTAAAACATTTTTCATCTAGATTTAATTGATCAATATGTATATTTTCTTTTTGGGAATATTCCATATAGTAAATTCTATAGTTATCAGGAATGTCACCTATATCTGAGACATTTTTCCCTTTCTTTTCATGGAAGATACTTTTAATGTTATTAGCTTTTGATTGTATTTTGATTCTTGTGGATAAATTATGTAGATATTTGGGAGAAGTGGCCAATTTATTAATTTTTAGTTTTTCTAAAGCTAAACTAATTTTATATGTTAGAATTTCATTGTATTTATTGTTTAATACTTCTACTTTTTTTTTCATCTCCAAATAATTTTGATTTTTTTCAGCTTTTACTAACAAAAGTTTGGACTGTATATCTAATTTATTTATTATTATTTATTATTTATTTACATTTGGTGACCAGGAAAATCTGACTGGACACCAGTTCTTTTTCAATGGAGACCTGGGGGAAAAGCTCCACAATAAAAATGACAATTAATTACAAGTTACAAGAAATATAAGTAGGTTTTGTTTACCAATAGTAGTAAACAGTTATAGTTCAAAATGACATTAAGTATTTAGTTAAATGGTACAACACTTATATCACTGGTACTATAAAGACTAGCAAGTATTTTAATAGCTGAGCTAGCAGCTATTAACCTTGAATAACAGTGGCTAAGATTACAGTTGAGATACAGGTTTACAAGCAATGTATTTGGTGGCAATCCGAGGTAGTTAGAGGGGTGGAAGAAAGGGATTAGAGAGGTTGGGGTAGAGATGTTAGAGAGGTTTTTTACAGGGGTATTCCCAGTGCTCTTTTAGATGAGATTTTAGAGCAGCTTTGAAGTTAGTACGTGATGACACAGACATTATAGTGTGAGGAAGGGTATTCCATAATTTTGCTATGGTGTAGGAGAAGAGAGCTTCTTAAGCAGAGTTCCTGGTTTTAGTTACCTGTAATTGATTTTCGTTGCTGGAACATAGTGGTCTGGTGGTTTGATAGGGTTGGAGTCGATTTTGGGGGGTGGGGACTTTTAGAGGATGATTTAGTAGTTTGTGAGCTAGTGAGAGTTGGTACCATTGAAGGAGGTGAGGGAGTTCTAGCCAGCCTAGTTCAGTAAGTGAGGTGCAGTGGTGGCTACAGTAGTTTGCACCAGTGGCAAACCTTGCTATTTTGTTGTAGCAAGCTTTGAGTTTACCTAACTCACTTTGCCTTTGGTTGGTAAATATTGGAGAGGCGTAGAGTAGGGTGGAGATAAGGTGGCTATTTGCAACTGAAATCTTGGCTGTTTTGGTGAGGAATTGCTTATTTCTGTATAAAGCTCCTATTTTTTGTGTACTATTTTATGGTTAACGAGATGTGGATGTCAAACATGAGGTTACTGTCAATTTCAACTCCAAGTAGTTTGGTGTGGTCTGTTGGGAGGATAATGGTGTTGTCATTGGATTTAATATTAAATTGGTGGATGTTTAGATTGTGTTTGGTGGGTTGGAAGATGAGGAGTTTTGTTTTGTTTGGGTTAAGTATTAATTGTGCATCTGAAAGCCAAGTTTCAACTGAGGAAAAGGCTTCTTGTGTGGTCTTTTGAAGTTCAGGTAGGGAGTGGGCTGAGCAGATGATGGTGGAATCATCAGCATACTGTATAAGAGTGACTTGTTTGGTAGCAGAGGCTAGATTATTAGTGAATATGGAGAAGAGTATGGGTTCAAGGATGGATCCTTGGGGAACACCTATTGAGATAGGGAGTTGGGGGGATATATCATTATGCCAAACAATGGACTGATGGCGGTCAGTCAGGCAGCTCTTGAACCAGTTTGTGACAGATTGAGAGAAGGATAGAGTATTGAAAATAGTGATAAGTGTTTTTTATGAGAGACCATGTCAAATGCTTTAGATAGGTCTAGGAAAGTTGCAGAGCTGAAATAACCATTGTTTTTATGTTGAAAGATTGTATTAGTGAAAGCAAGTAAGGCAGTGGTTGTGCTGTGGTATGGTCGGAAACCATGGTGGATCTATTGAGCATTTAATAAAAGTTTTGAGAAGGATTCCAGGCTGTTCTGGGCTTTATTGTTTCACCGAGGAGGCTTCTTTCTTTGTTTATTGTTTTTTTGGAAGCCGTGTGGATTTTTGTTTTGTTTCTGTGAAATAACATATTTAAATTAATAAATGTTAGCAAAACTAAGATCCACAATAACCATGGAATGAAAATCATTCCTAATCTGATGGAAAAACCTAAGTCCATCAGATCATTACTCATACCTTGACAATCCAGAACATCTGAGCTCTATAAATTGAATTATCATATAGAGAATATTTATAATAGGAATAAGCAATATTTATATTATTTTGAACATATATAGTACTATTGTAGATTAGACAGAATTCTAATACAATATAAATGTCTACTTATTGTATAAGCAATTGATATTTACATGAAAGATAGATGACAAGCAATTCAATCCTAGTAAAGTAGGATGTATCACATATAAAACCTCAGTAAAAGATTATAGCACATAGTTATTTAACATATTCACCCTTACTGATGAAGCCTTCCAAAACTTATTACTTAATATAAATAGATGGTAATAATATTTATACCTAATGTTTATAATACAATGTATTTTACTGGATATATCAGAAATTATATTTCATCACTTTGTTGCTAACTTACTTAAAGCATCAAGTTTGTTTTATGTAAACATTGATGAAAGTTAGTGCATTTTAATTATCAGTGCATTCCTTTTCCTCCCATTTCCTACACATAAAGATTTTCATATCTGTCATTTCTTATTATAAAATAAGTGAAATTATAGCTTAAAAACAACAAATTAACTTATTGTTATTAATGATTACAAGTTCCTTTTCCATATTCATAAATTGCCATTTTATGGCATATACTGAAAGTGTTTAGATTTAAATGATAACATTCTATTTTGTATAATCAGCAAAGGTTAAACTGAGTGATTATTGTCAATTTAATACTATTTGTTCAGAATGTGATTGTTACATTCTGTGACATTTCTAGTTCAGGCTTCTATTGTTTCCCCTTGAACAACTTTGTCAGTTTGATGTAATGTATAAAACATTAGTTACCTTGGTAACAGCTTAAGTATTATGTATGGTCAAGATGTGTTACAAAACCACAATTCAAGTTAAAGTAATTACATGACTTGTTATGCACACTTACTTATATGACAAAATCATCATGCTTCCCCTTGATGTTCAATATAGTGTATGTCATTTATGACAAGTTAAAACAGTAGTGTTATTATACTCAAGCCCATGTTATTAAATGTCTATTGTCAATTTAATACTATTTGTACAGAATATGATTGTTACATTCTGTGACATTTCAAGTTCAGGCTTCTATTGTTTCTCTTGAACAACTTTGTCAGTTTGATGTCATGTATAAAACATTAGTTACCTTGGTAATCACTTAAGTATTATATATGGTCATGATGGGTTACAAAAACTACAATTCAAGTTAAAGCAATTACATGACTTGTTATGCATATTTAGTTGTATAAGAAAATCATCATGCTCCCCCTTGATGTTCAATGTAGTGTATGTCATTTATGACAAGTTAAGGCAGTAGTGTTATTATAGACATGCCCATGTTATTAAATCCTGTCTTTAATATTTAAATTCAGCAGACTGCTTCATCTTGTATGACGATTATATATTTTATGTCTAGATTTACTAAAATCATACATTACATAACTATTGTGTGTGTGTGTGTGTGTGTGTGTGTGTGTGTGTGTGTGTTTTTTATCAAGAATCAACTTAATGAGCTAAACAAAGTGTTGGGAGACCATCAATTTGTGTACATGTGGTTTAAAACAGCCCTTTTATTATATATATATATATATATATATATATATATATATATATATATATATATATATATTTTTTAAAACCAAAACTGTCATTGTTGAGAATCATCTCGGAGGCTCCTCAGCCATTAAGCATTATTGTCACTCTGTCTCCATTACCATGACTACCTGGGAGCATCTGTTTCTGTTAATGTGTCTGTGTACTGCATAGCAGAGGCTTGCAATGCACCTGAAGCAAATCTTCAATTCGCTGCAACTTCAAGCCTAAATTCCCTCCCTTTCAGCGAGGCAGCAGCCAGGAAAAGAGCAGAGAGCAAACAGATTAAAAAAAAAACTCCCAACAAGCCGCCACAACAAGAGACAACACACTCCTCCAGCCCTCCACCTCTCACTCAGCAGACACACAAATAAACCATTCTCTGCCAAAATATCCCAAATCACAATTCTATCCACACCCTTCCCCTGGATCCAGGCTAAAACACCAAATGTCTCTTCCTAATACACAAGCATCAGTAAACCTCGATCTCAAGCCACAACCCACATCTTCCTGGAGATGAAAATGGCAACATATAACAGCTGCCAGGCACAGCTGCATCCACATACACCATATCAGGCTTAATCAAACAGCACTCGAAGCTATGATATCTGCCATAACTGATATTAATTATGTTTAGACAGAATAATAATGACATTTGTACTAGCTGCCAGACACAGCTGTATCCACGCACACCATATCAGGATTGATCAAACAGCACTCATAGCTGTGATACCTGCCATAATTGATATTAACTATATTTAGACAGAATAATGATGACATTTGTACTAACAGCTTGCTACTATTATTTAACCAGGATATACATTACATTTCTAAATCATACTTTAACTTGAGAAGGCATTAGTCACCATGACAGCATTTTTTTTCAAAACACTCTACTGTTACTGCTATTATATATGATGTTAATTTGTTACATTTGAGTCTGAACTCTGATGAATGGTACCTTGTTGAATTAGTTAATTAATTACTTAAATTATTATAAGTAAATCAATGAAAAATGAACAAGATAAATATTCACTGAGTTTAAGTAGGGGAATAGAAACTTCTATGTTTGTATTATATGTTGCTTTGTTTGGCTTATATATAATGTAAATAGTAACCCATCTTGACCTACATTTGTTTGTGAAGAATTATTGGACTCTGAACATTCTGAATAAATCATTACTGTTTCTCAGTTGTTTAAGATTCCTTTTTTTTTTTTAAATAAAAACAGATGACAAGTGATGTACCATATCAGTTGATACTTTAAGAGATGTAGTTGTAAGAGTTAATTTTTTGGGACAACTATCTTGGAATCAACTTTTTTGTTTCTTCTTTCTAAGTCCAAGGATTTGTTTGTTTTATTCTTTTAAGAGTAGGAGCCATCCATTCCATTCCTTCTGGGATAGACACTATGTTGTTGTTTTTGATGAATATAGTAGTTTCTTCTAAGTCATTAAAGGTTCTCATCTCATTGGCAAAAAGTATTTTTATCTTTGCTGGAAAAGCCAGCTGTGCTTTAATGTTGTTTTATTTCAACAGTTTTATTATTGGAAAGACTTTTTTCCTTTGTTCTAGTATTCCGGAAGAATAATCATTGTCAAACCTTATCAGGCTTTGATTGTATTTTAAGGGTGATTTTCTCCAAGCAGATTTTAATATTAGTTCCTTGTCCAGAAATGAAAGAAATTTTATAACTATGGACCTGGGTGGGGTATTTGTTGAGTTAGAAGCAGGTTTCCTCAGTGGTCTATGCACCCTTTCAATCCCAAATGAAAACCCCTCTTTCAAGTCTAAAAATTCAGGAATCCAGATTGCTAAGAATGAAATAATGTCTTCTCCTTCAGTGTTTTCAGGCAGACCAAAGATCCTTGTCTCCCTTCCCTGTTTTCTAAGTCATCTATTTTGTTAAGCAGCCATGTATTCTGTTTAAGCAGAAATTATTTTTGGAATTCTTCCTCTTTTGAGTTTCCCTTCAATGTCATTTAGAGAAGTCTCTATATTTGTTATTTTTGCATGGTGTTGCTGTAATAGTTCTTTAAGAGTATCAGTCTGTTTTTGAGAATTTAATTTGAGGTTTAATAAGTCATTTTTAAACCCATCCATCTTCAAACATCGTTCCTGTAAGATAGATGTCATCAATTGCAATTCTTTTTTCAAAGCAGCATCTGGATGAGAATTCCTTGAGTTGTTCATATTCAGTGACTCAATACATCTCCAAACTACTTGACAGGAACATTTTTGTATATCTCCACCAAAATTAATATTTATTTAGTTTAGTAGTTTATAGATTTCTGACATTTTAAACTTGAAAATAATAACATTTTCCTATATTATTATACTAATTTATGGAGCTCTCAAAATTCACTGCTCTCAGTTAGCCATCTAGACTCTGCCTCCACAATACAGACTTTTTGATCTGGTTCATCTGTAAGATATTCAGCATCCCTGAAACAGATGGCAGGTTACAGACATCCATCCCCAGAGCATTTACCCCACCACCCTGCCTAATCACTTCAGCACTGAGGCAGATATGTGAAAAAAGATCAGCACAACAGTGGTAACTGTCTAAAGATAGCTAGTGGAGCCAGTAAGGCAGTATCTAAATCACTGTATGACAGCTTTGAGTTGTGAGCTAGAGATATCAGACAGTCTGACAGAGTCAGGAGGATGCGGTTGCTATTAGAGCAGCCAAGAATATCTCTCAGCGCTCCGAGCCATGGCCTTTTGCATGTTCTTTCTTCTCCAAGGAAGATTTTCAGACTGCTTTGTTTATCTTCTAATGCTTACAGTATGGTGGCTTTATAGTATCTTTTACCATTAATAAAGGCATATGGAGATAATACTGACTTTATTTGAGGGAGTAAAGTCTACCAATAGTATACACAAATCAACTTGCATGTTCTTGTCGAGTCACTTACTCAACCTCAATTTTAGCTACAAATTTATTAAGCAGCTTATAACCAAAACACATGAAGAATAGTGAAATAATGAGATAGATTAATTGGACAATGAGAGCAATACAGCCTAAATGTGAAAAACACAAAGCAGCTAAACAATGATACTAGATATAAAACAAGCAACACAACAAGATACTTCAGTCAGTAAAAAGAAATTATAATAAGACATATGTCAGGTCTTAATGATATTCATTAAAACAAAGTTAAATAGATACATCTTAAATGACTTCATGAATCATGCTAAAGTGGGATACTTTAAAAGCTACCAAGGTAGCAGAATCCAAATACGTGGAGTTTGATCAGAAAATGAATACACACCGATGTTTCCAGACACACCTGAGGAACTACCAACAACCGTAGAGAAGCAGAGGACAACACCAGAAGTGAGCTGTATGGAGCAATAAGTTTGCTCAAGAAAGCAACGCCCTGAAAATCTTCTGTGCTGATGAGTATGACAATGAACAGCAAACACAGACATACACTTTCACTGCAATAAGCTGCTATTAGTAGCAGATTATGAGCCCAGTTATACAATCTAGTAACAATTTTTGTATCATTTATAAGGGGTGGGTGGACCTCCAGTAGCACAGACAAATGATACTTGATGGGGATCATTTATTATAACACCTTAGCTGCAATTTGGTGGTTTGGCAATTGATATTATAGGGTTTAAATAGAAATCTGCAGGGCAAATTGCAGTTTGTGCTGTGGCAATTGGTAGTTATTTAAATAATTTATTACTATTCCATGCTCACAATACAACTGTTGTATAGCTTTGACATCTGTTCATTTTTATATAAAAAACTAAAAATAATGAAAACCGTTAGTATGTTACATTAACCTTTTACAAAAAACACTACCATTATCATTTTTTATGCAATGAACCATGGAAGAGTTAGACTATCATAGCTGTTGTTGATGCCACAGGGAATAGCCAGGAAAGATGACTGTTTTTTTGTTCACTATTAATCTACCACAAGTAAGCATTCAACATCTTATACTAAACTCATAGCTGACCAAATAAAGCAACTCAAAAACTAAGAACCACTGGAAACCAAACCTCAAAAATTCTTCAGAAACACCACAGAGCTCAAAGGAAAACACACAGGCCTGGCTTAGATCTTTCATCTTTATTCACTCCCTACCTCCTACCTCAGCCAGCTGGACACACCACACACCACCTATTTTTTTTTATACTACTTTACATACATTAACTAATTAAAATTAAGCAATTTTTTTTACATTTTTTTACTTTTTCAACACTGAAAACATATTCCATATAATTTTTTTTTTTATTTTTTTTTCTTTTAAAGCTCATTTTTTTAATAATTTTTTTTCAAAAATGTAAACAATGTAAATTAAATGAATTAATACTCCAAATTTACCAGCATAAATATATTTAAATTATTTTAATTATTTTTCATTCAAAAATGTGATATAAATATAATACCTATAAATCAAAAATCTATTAAAAACATGAAATTTAAAAAATATTATTTTATACAAATATAAAAATAAAAATAATTTCATTTAATTTCATTTTTTTTCCTTCATTTCCAAAGGGAATAAATAAGAAATGAAAATAATCAATCATCCTTCAAGCCTATTTAAAGCTGCTTTAATTTTTCCTGTGTGTAAAAAAAAGGCCCTAGCCAATACACTAAACCTAAAACTGTCTATTTTTACCTCATGCATCCTACAAAAATGTGCAATATGTAAGCTCAGGACTCTCTAAAATTCTCCTTCAATATCTGCCAGAATCTCCATCTTAATCGTGATTGAACCTGTGATTGAACCTTCGGGAGGAATTCTCTGAAAATGTTAACCAAAAAAACAAACCCTCAACAAAAGACCCTATTCCAGAAATAATGGATTAGTAACATTTTTTTGGGATCTTTTTTATTATGTACATGTGAGGGTGTAGTGGTTCCCTAATAGTTAAATAAAGCAACTCCATGCATATACCATATGGTCATGTGACTGAATCTATCAAGTCGGAGTTCTTAGACTGTTTGCTTTTCCAGAATGACTTTCTCCTGTATGGAAGAGCTCAATGTCATTTATATAGTCACTTTTACTGTAAAGAGGATTATTATTCCTGTAAAACATTCTCAGCTGCTGGTGCTGCTGCAACAACATAAGAGTAGTATAATCTTTCTCCAGGAAATCAAACTAAGTATGGTGGAAGCAATCAAACTGTAGATAAAATAGGTGGCAAGAGAAATTCACTATTGTGTAGGGACCTCTGCTAAGGGGTGTCAGTTTTGGTGCACAGGATTCTTGAAAGTTGACTAAGACAGATAGTACATTTACCATCTTTGTCTTCTTGATGTGTGGCCTTGAAGGGCAAATAAATAGGCTCCTAGTGAAAACTACTGAAGGTTTATGATACTGTTTAGAGGTGGGGCTTGTAGAGGCTCACAAAACTGTGCAGGATTATTTGGAAGGATGGGATTTCAACCTGTTCAAAGTGGCAAAACTAGACAAGAAAGGACTTGGGTAAAGCACCACAAAAAGTCTCATTGCAATAGAAGAGATATGAATATTGGTCCTTTATCCACTTCAAAGCATTTCTGCAAGTGGCACTGATCATACATCCAATAGATTCCTGAATAGGGTACTTGCAGAATTAAATGCTTGCTGGAGGTGGGCGCACATCCTAACATATTAGAGACACCTTTTATGGTACTGTTCTTTGGATCTGTTCTATTAATTTAGTGGAAGAATTTTGGGGGCAAGAAATTGGAAGGTCACTTGTAATGGGTTCTGTGGGACCTCCCAAATAGAATGCTCTCTTGGACATACAGATCTGGTGATTCCAGACTAGGGCTGCAGTAAAGTTTTATGTAAAGCAACATTGTAAGGAACTCTGTAAAGTATCTAACTATTCCACTAACAGATTGGGCTACAAAATCCCATACTTTAATGACTTCACATGAATCCCTAAGTAATACCTTCATCTGAATCATGTCTGTGGATTATGGGAAAGATTTCTTACCTTTTTACCCAAGGGGATATACAAACCTTCATGGTCTAGTTCTTTTCTAGGATTTCTGTTAGTGTGTACAGCTGAGTGGTGCTTGTATGAGGGGAGGGTGGTTTGTTAGGGTCTAAAATATAAACTGATTTTTGATGTAATGTTAAATGCATTCTTATTCCAGTTTGCAAAAAATGCTAATAAATACAGTTGAAAATGTTATCAAGCAAGCTTAATAAAGAAAATAACTTGTGTCACATGACTTTCCCATTTGCTTTATCAACATTTATGATAGAAGAGGCACCACAACCATACCTCAAACTCTTTATCTGGATCCCAGATGACAATGTCTGCATCTTTACCCTTTATTAGTGATCCCTTTCTGTCCTCCAGGCCTGCCAGCTTGGCTGTATTTTGGCACATTAGTCGTATTACATCTTGCACTGATAAACCTCTCTGTCGAGCAGCAGTCCAGAACAGAGGAAGACCTATAAAACAGCTTAGAGTTGGTTACTTATATCATCAAAAACTTTAATGATAGAGCTTTATGATTAGAAGGTCCTAGATTTAACATGAAAGTCTTCAAGAAAACATTTATTGCAGACCTCGTTTTATTATTGAAATATTTGTGTATCTTGTTTCTCAGTATTTGATGCACAGACATGGCACTTTGCACCTTGTGATATATGCCTGATAAAGTCAGGACACTGATGCTGAATGCTGGCCAGTGGAATAGGTTCTAACTGTCATACCACTATAGGCCAGATTTACTCTTGACACTGGATCGTATACATATTATATAGGACCAGCAGTATTGCTGTTTGTGTGAGACTGCAGTGTGCTTTACTGGGAATTTTCTGCTTTAACTACAGTTGTGCAACTATGGAATTAATGTAAAGAGGGTGTTGGGTGAAAAAACTACATATGTGCAGTTTGTTTTAAGTAAGAAGTACTCAGGATCTTTTGCACTTCAGAAAATCATTTTCAAACAATTGTATATTCATCATTCAAAGGGGAAGTAATCCACACAACAGCATATCACAGATGTGAGCCCTTAGCCATCAGAATGAAAAGGTTCATTTCATACCATTTAAAATCATTTTGATTTAGAATGCCATACTGCATGCTATCAACCTTAGGGAGATATTTGGCTACACAATCACACAGTACACATCAGCCTCAGACAATACAAGTTTCACCTTCATGGATCACAGATTTTAATCATTATCAACAGATAATGGTGAGAAGTGATTGAAGTCTGACTGAGGTCTTAGAACATGACAGGGTCAGCCATGCCATTAACTAGTAGTGATCCTGCCAGCTTATGATTTAGAGCATGCGTTGGAAAGCATAAGAACACAAGAACAACGAAGATGGAGTTTTTTTTTTATAGAAGTGGTTGATGATGGTGGTGGAAGGATCATAGCTGAGTCAAGGTACTGGGGCAACAGGAGGGGGTAAATGAGCTATGGGAATAGTTCAAGTGGCAAGGGTTTAAGGAAGAGTCAAAAAAGAAATGCAAAATGAGCAGAAGGCCAATGTGGCTACACAGGAAAGTGAAGGCAGCGTTTAGCACAAAAGACAGGGCATACAAGATGTGCATGTGAAGAGGTATGGAGGTAAATGAGGCACAGCACAAGAAAGTTGGTATATGTACAATGAAAGTGTCAAGGGCAGAAGAGGCAAAGTCTGAAATGGAGTTGGCAAAAGGGGTCAAGAAGGGAAACATAGGGTTCTTTAAGACTACAGCATAAAGAAGGAACTAAGGGACTGACCAGTCCCTGCTAACCAAAGATGGAGATGTGATCATATAAGAATGGGAAAAACAAAGGTATTGAATGAATGCCTTATGAAGGAAAGCATGCAGCAGGTACCTTGCTGAAAAAATACAGATGAGAGAGGGATGGATAGATACCAGGATAGAGAGAGAGAGAGAAGAAAGAAGTTTAGGGGAGATAACTACTTAAATGGAAGATGTGGTATAAGAACCTGATGAGTTGGGTCACAGTGTCCTCAGGAAACTGGACAGTATACCACAGTTTGTAAAAGCTCACTAGCTACAATGGAAATGTCTGAAGACTGAAAACACAGATCATGGCACGTTTTTACAAGAGGAATAAGGACAGAAGGAAAATTCCAGAGAAATACATGAATGTTAGCTTAACAGCAGTGAGAGAGAAAGCTATGGAAAGAATTCTGAAAGAAAAGGCCCTCCATGTCCAACTTTCCAACATGAAGCAATTCAGTTTATTAGTCTTGATCCCTTCAGTTTTCTTAGCAGCCTCCCATGTGTGACCAAGTCAACAGCCTTTATGAAGTCCAAGTAAACCACATCCTGGTTAGGTCATCTGTAACCCAGTTGTAAAACAACAGCATGCTTGATAGGTAGCTTTTTCTGGCCATGAACACATGCTGGCTGTTGTCCTGGTCACTGGTGAATGCCAGGACAGAACAATCAAGAGCTGAGTAAGAGGGCAGTGGCAACATCACAAGAGAATACTAGGGTGCATCTGCAAGGGATATACTCCAAAAGCAAAGAGGTAATTATTCTGCTGCATTGAGTACTGATCCAGTCGAAGCTAGTCTACTGTCTGCATTTCTTGAAGCCACGCAAGAAGCGGGTAGGATCTTAGAAGAAAGCCACTACAAGGGTCCGTGGGATGGATGGGAATGGATATGATAAGGGATTCATGAACTTAAAGCTCTTCTCATTAGATATCAGAAACAAGTGGGAAGGAACATGATACAGGTACACAAAATCATATCAGGGAGATATGATGTATTACCCTAAACAAGAAAAATGGAGGGGAGGATTGACACTATTGGAACCAGTTTCTTCTTTGATATGAAAATGCACTTTTTCATGGAAAAGGCTATGAAAGCAGGGGACAGACCTCCAGAATGGGTGGTAGTCAGGGACTGTATAAGGGCATTCGAAAGAGCATGGGACAGTTGGAGAAGGACAAAAAAGAAGATATGGTTAGAGAGGAGGCAGAATGTTAAAGGCCCTTAAAAAGTAAACTAGACAGGACTGCCTCCTTTTGTCAATCAAATTAAATATAATATAATGTGAAGTTAATAATCAGCATGCATTCTGTATTCTCATTGTCATCTTTACAACTGTACCATTGCAATCTGTTGTGTACCTTACATACTTTATTAAAATGAGCAATTAAAATTTGCAGAGGAGTATGAAGTCTATGTCCCTACAAAAACTTCTGACCACAGATTACTGCTACATCGGCACACAACTTTAAATTATCCTTCCTTTTGTAGAGTCATGCAAAGACCTTGTGTAACTTATGATATGGTACACAAAAGTGGAACAACCTGTGCCATGGGTATTATTTTCCAAGAAGAACCTTGTAAATGACTCCAGGACTAAGTGGCAATGAGAAGGTTCTGCCCTCTGTTGGCAGTATCCCCCTTTAAGTTGGTGAGAAGGTTTTGCAAGCGTGCTCCCTAATAGGAGCCAGGAGCTCCTGTTCTAAGTAGTGTAGACATGATGCCAAGGGGTGCATGAGCAGAATGGATGACTACTGGTTACTATATCTATTTGACCTTGGATTTTGTAGGTAGACTAATAAATTGTGTGGAAAGGACTTTGTCTATACAGACAAACTTACAAATTATGTGGAAACTCTCCAACATTCCTGACACTTTCATTAAAGACTCAGTTAATTATGTCTCTTACAGCCTTTTGATGGGAGATCTATGCTTGGCATGCAGGACATTGTCAGACCCCACTCTGATGGACCTCCTGCATATTTGCAAAACAAACAGTAGTGGAATTATCCATTCTAAAGACTTAAAACTTACATGCGATATAAATAGGACCTGCTGGAGAGATAGGTATGCATCCCAGAGACTACCCTGTCTATGGAACAGGCTCCCCATCCATGTGAAGCAGAGTTCCTGCCTAACCCAATTCAAGTGCAGTTTGGACAATTGGATGGGAAACCGGAAATTCGTCCCTGGTTTGGCACATATATCTCTAATGCAAACAGGGAACCTGTAAATGGTTTATCTTCCAGGTCCATGCTTACACTTATCAAGGGTATCAGAACTTGTCAGCAATTTAAGATGCATGGCTAGGCTTAAAAAGGCCCTTGTGGTTGTTAGCCTAGTAAACTCCTATGACCTATGAACCTAATACATCACTACTTGTTTTGTTATCTGTTGATTGGGACTATAGCATATGGGGCAATAAAGTATATATAAGGTACCAATGGCCACTCACTCCCACTACCTTCTGTCAGACACATTTAGAACCAAAGCCACAACTAGAACTTGGGCTATATGGGTTACAGACAAGACTTTATCACTCTATACGACAGAGCAAGGCTAAAACAATTGCCTTTTGTTTTTCTACTTAGGCAAGGGAAGGACTTGGAAGGTCATTTGCATTCCTCCTTAAGTAGGATTATTTAAGGTGGCACAAGGCTTTTTGAAGAGCTGTTCATGGGTTATGCAGATATGTCAACACAGCTAATTCAGTTTTATGATGGATGAGATTAGGTAGTTGATGTGGCTGCAGTTTCAGTATTATATAGTTAAAAAATGGGATTCTGGTTGATCAGGCAAAACAAGGTCTCTCAAAAAGAAAAAAGTAGTAGATAAATTGTAAAAATTGCAGATTAGGAGACTTGTAGAAAGGGTTTGTTGTAAAATGGCACAAAGCCTACCGAATCTCCCTGAATTACTGCTTAGTATAACCATCTGAAGGGTTGCAGCACCTTGTGGTGGGGGACAAAAATAACAGTCAGTTGCTCTTGTTTTTCAGTTCATTCCATTCAATAGATTTTCTTCCAATTTGCAGGAAAGCAAAACCAGCACCTGAATACTATACTCATCAGCAGTTTGATCACAGCAGTGTGTTGTTCAAGTAGAGGTTTACCTATAGCAAACTTCACACTACTCAAGACTGGTGTGGTATCCTTCAAGGCCCCCCTGAGAGAGAGGAGGAAACCACCCAGCCCTGAAGGCTCACAATGCCCTCTATGAACACCCAGGACAGGACTGCATGGATCAGGGCAAATAAAACCAACCAAGACTCCCAATAAGGCAAACATCCAGTCATCCAGGGTGGAGCAATTAACAAACTTTACAATAAGAGGAGAAGCTATTAGCATATAGAACAAAAATCCATAAAAGAAGTCACCACCGATCATTATTAAAAAAAAAAAAAAAATAAATAAATCAATCATAAAAGGCCAATTTTGAGAGAAAAATTGATCAAAGGACAATGGACAGGCCTTTTTTTTTTTGTTAGGAGTTAGGAATGGTAGGAACCTGGTGGAAACTCACAGATCCAAATGGAATTAAAAAAAAACAAAAAAAAATCACTGGAACTCAGCACACATAGAGACAGGTTCAACTTCTCCCCAGCTCAAAGGATCCCCCCTAAAGGAGAGATAGGTATCCCAGCCCGCCACCGCTCCCCTCCACATCTCAAATGCGCGTGAAAAGCTGCTCAGCTGCTCTAAAACACAGCTAAAACACAGCGGTAATGGGACCGTGGCCTGTGCTACAAAGTGCTACACAAGGGAGCTAAACCCGCAGCCTTACCACAGGAAGGCAGCTGTTTAATCACAGATACGTGTGCCTGGGAAGGCGCCTCACGGCAACTGTGAAACTGGTCCCCTCCACAAAACACAAGTCCTACCTGGTAATTACCGCCCCTCCTTAAAGTAAGTATGTAAATGAGAGTGGCAGAGGATCATATGGAGAGGAAGACAAAAAATAAGGGGACTTGCAGATTGGAACCCACTTTGGTTTGGCTTGGAGCTTCTTTGAAGCCTTTGCCTTTTGAGAACTTGTCTTTTTTTGAAATAGTCCATAAGGCATTGAGTGATGGAAACAGCCTACCCCTGACCTTGCATTGCACCTCCAGTACCAATTTCCTACCCAACCCCCCACACAAACTTGTAGAAAAAAACCCCAGTTTACCAAAACCCTCAAGATGTTGAAGAAGGGAGTAGACACACAAGCAGGGTTGGGTTTGCTGTTGAGGTTGCTGGCCGTTGTGTCAGACTCCAAGCGGTCACAAAGGGCTGTCCCACAGGCTCCTTCTATGTCCTTGGCTCCACAAAGCCAGCAGATGAAGGACAATTCAACATGGGAGGACTTTGACAAAGTTTGGGGATGACTGCAAAGGACTGGATAGCTAAAGGAATCGACATTGGGACTCATATCTCTTAGAGCAGTGGCAAAGAAATGACTCTGGCAGAAAATGAAGGGACTCAAAAAAACATAAAAATGTATAGTCATACTCCCTCGGGAAAACAAGGCCACCCCCATCAATCATATAAGACAGACTCAGGAACAAAGGACCCAGGTTCACAGGGACCTGACATAGGCACTACCTTTTGTTACACTGGACCTGGGAAAGTTGAGAAAGTGAGACCTGCTCACCTGACCCCACCTGATCATGAAGGGATTCAATTCATTGTCAGACATAGTCGTGTACTCTTCACCACTTATCAGACCAGCAGCATGCATCATGTGCCCCATCCATGTCTTGCATTCAATGCACCCCAAATCGAATTTAGAGACCCAAAAAGTTGTAAACAAAAAAAAGAAAGGCAAAAAAAGTCATATGCTGCCAGATTGAAGAAACAGAAAATCCAACCCCAACCCCATGTGTACTCATATGCCAGCTCATTTGAACATCAAACAGCACACACAAGTCCAAATAACCCAAAATTAATGGACATGCTCTCAAAAAAAAAATCACCACCACCAAAATATAAACAGGCTCCATGTGGAACTAGATTAAACATAACCAGATGAGGGAGAGGGATAGATTCCTCTTGTCCATAGAGAGAAGAGAACCTAAATGTAGGAGGTGGAGGCAGAGCTCCTCTCTGGACAACAGACAACCCAGGACTGTCTGTCGGGAATAGAAGGAGTCTTAACCAAGCTGAATCATCTCTAAGTCATTTACACAAAAACCAACAAACCAATGGGCACAGTATTTTTATTATAAGGTATGGACATATCAGGCTAATTAAAAGCTTAGCATAAGCCTTACAAAAGGAACCTATGAACCTAATTACTTATGAGGGTGAATTGTGAATGAGTAACCTACGGTAATTCTTGTGTGAACAACAGACCATAGCAATCAATTACTATGATGCAATAATGCAACATTTTTAAAATGATTGTACTGTATCATTTTAAATACATTGCATAATCCAAATGTCTTTACAAATGCAGAGTTCTCCTTTTTGTTTCAAAGCCCCACTGATTTTGTTGAATTGTTTGCAGACTCACACACCTCAGTATATAGTGTTGATTGCTAGACAGTACTTAGAGATGTGCAGTTTTTCTCACTTAAAACATCATTGAGGAATAGGATTTTGTAATGTTTGTTCTGAATACACTTTTTGGATACAGAGCCAGTTCACACCAAGTTATGCTTTTCTTTGTTTTGGTAAAGTGCTTTTTATTTAATGTTGGTTATATGTCTGGTAGCAAGTCACTGCTCTAGTAATGAAGGTAAACTGAAAAATGTTAACAGAGTATGCGGCTACTGCTTATGTCTGTTGATAAGCAGGTATTTAACATAATTTTAAAACACTTTTGAGGTCTACAGTTGGCCAACTTTATAACAACCCACACTCCACATTCTGACATATATCCATTAGTACTGAAAAAAGTATAGTGAACTAATGTAAATGCCCAGGCTTTACTTTTTATAATAAAATGCTTGGTGTTCTGCTTCTTACCAAATTGCAGAGATGTAATGTAAACACACAGGCTTCCCTTTACCTAATAAAATTCTGGATGCTTCATTCCTTACAAACCTGCAATGATTTAATGTATTCACAATCTTTAGTTTATCAAATAAAATGTGTAGTGTTTTGTTTTTTACCAAACTCCAGTGATATAATGTAAACACGAGGTTTAGTTTAATAAAATGATCAACACTTTGATTCTTACCCATCTGTAGTGATCTAATGTAAACAGATAGGCTTCACTCACTTTCCATAATAAAATAGCTGCGGTAGTCTAATATAAACATGGAATTCACTGTACATAATAAAATACTTAATGCTTTGTTTCTTACCAACTGTAGTAGACTAATATAAAGACAAGTCCTTCTCTTTGCATAATAAAATGCTTGGCACTTTTTTCTTACCAAACTGCATTGATGAGATGCCTCCCCAAGCCTTCATGAAGTCTCCATCTTGCAGCAACTTCAGGTCAGCTGTGCATGGGGAATGGTCCGATACCACCATATCAATCCGTCCATCTTTCAGAGCTTCCCATAGTTTCTCCTGCAGAAATTAAGTACCAGATATTAATAAATAAAATCTACCATATGTCCAAATGAATTGCTTATTTCTGTGCACAGCTTATGTGTTTTGTAGAATATTAACCTCCTTTTCTTGGAATTAATCATCAATAAGCTAATACACAGTTTGGTAGCATATACATTATGGAGCACAAAGGATTGCAGAATTTGAGGACTGTAAAAAATCTTTAGTTACTTTGCTATTCCAGTATTCTGAACTTTTCCATCTACTTGCTGCTATGTCGGCCACCTGACACACAAATTAGTTTTGTGCAAGAGAATATGTTGAATCAAATTAACACCTGTAGACTCTAAACCCCTCTTAATCAAAGTTATTCAAATTCATAGGACCGCATGCATTAGGGCTGTAGTGTTCTTTTATACCTCCCTTTCCTCTGCAGTCTTTGACTATGCCTGTGGGAAAACTGACCAAAATCTTTGGAGGAAAGGAACATGCAAGCATAATAATACTTAGCAGTAATTTCTGGAATAGGGTCCCACCACCCACACCTGGACAATCTCAAGAAAGATGCAGGGATGCAAACAAAGGCAACTAGCACCTCGGAAGCCTTAATCACAATGGAATGCTTACTAAAGTTTCACTAAACTCATGCCAGAGTCATTGTGATCTTCAGACTTACAGATGTGTAGGTAATAAAGGCAAACATTTTAAATAGCAGTGTTTCTGTTAAATTAGCTAAGCTGATTTATTTTCCTATTTTATCAGAAACAGGAAATGTTCCAGACATCCTTCCACAGATTTTTAATGTTTGGAAATAGTTTAATGGCAGTGTATAATGTAGACAGAAGTACAAAATGCATAATGTTTTCATTTCTATGTAAGACAGAAAGAAATATGGTCTAAGTGCAGACAGAAGTAATATCATGCTTCTGTGAATATCATGTTCAAAAGCACAAACAGGTATAATATTCTGAGCCTATCTGTAATAGTGATAGAAACACAAACATGCATAATATCACAAGACTGTGTATAGATAACATGGAAGTACAAACATGAGTAATATCACAGAAGCAAAACAGGTGTATTACCCTGAGCATGTCTATGGTACTGACAGGAACACAAGCAGGCATAACCCAAGCGTGAATGTAACCCACACAAAAATACAAACCAATGCAATATGCTTATCCTGTCAATAATAGTGAAAGAAGCATAAAGAGGCATTATGCCCCAACACTGTAACAGAGATAGAAGTACAAACTGTGAACTGCCTATGAACCTATAAACCCAAACATGTAGACTGTTCTGAGGTATTAAAATAAAGCTGCAATCCCCCTGCATTTACAGGCCTCAAGGGTCCTCTGACAGATGGGGCTTTCTGTATCACTCAAGGATGATCTCAAAAACTATGTCTTAACTAGGGCTATTGAGATATCTAACAGTTAGCATAGAGGACTAATGCCCTGTCTTGTTAATTAGCTGCTTCCTGTACCAAGGGTATAGGGTTTGAATCTTTACACCTTCATTTGTCTATAGTGTGACTTCAAGCAAGTCACTTAACCAGACAGTGCTTTGGGGCAATTGGGAATTTGAGCTAGGCTCCTAAATGATCTCTTAGACTGCATGCCTAGTGACTACCTATGAACCTAAACAAATTTTCTGAGGTATTAAAATAAAGCTGCTATTCATCTGCATTCACAGAACTCCAGGGTTGTCTGATAGATGGTTCTGTCTATATCACTCAAGGTTGAACTCAAAAGCTATATTTTTACTAGGACCATTGAGACAGAAGTAATGTTTTGTGATGACAGCATTCTGGTTAAGGCAAATCGAGCAGAACAACATTTAAGGTTCCATAACAAACTAGTGGTGCATGAGTTGTATCCAAATATGCATTTAAAGCACTATGGCATAAAAGCACAGATACCACTGTATACTCATGCCTGTGGGAAGCCAGCTGCATTTAGACATGCCTTCCCTCTTCTACTATATGTGCTTGTTATCAATGTCTTTACCACGACATAGCTGTGAATCAGTAGCCACCAAAGGTTTTACTACTGGAAGAGAATGACCCGGCCTGGTGATGTGTTTTACTGTGGGCATCACAGCTCCACTATGGGGTAAAGAGATCAACTAGGAAGGCTAGTTTACATAGTAGATCTCCCTAGGAGAATACCAAAAACAGCTGAATTTTCAAGCAAATATTAATCCTTCTACTCCAGCAAAACATGTCACATAATATGAGCATATTCATTTTGTCTGTCATTCCTGCAAAAAAATTGACATTTAAGGAGCACTTGACTGCAACTTTACTAAGAAAATATCACTATCCAAGCATGTGTCAGATCTGATCATTTTCAATATCTCCTTGTCATCTGGTGCCTTACAACACCTGTTAAGACTTTTTCAGTTTATAAATCTTTTATTCCAGAACAATGTCCATATTTCAGAACAAACAAAGCCATCAGTACTGTAGGGCTTAAGATCTACCCCCCCCCCCAAAGGTGTGTGAAGATTGAGCATTAATGGCACAAGATGGATACTGGACACCAGATTACAGCATGGGATTAGGCTATTTCAAGGCTGAGCATGCTTAACACTATTATTGACCTATTTCATACATTTTGGAGACTTCCTGTTGTGATTAAGTGGTGGGAACTTTCCTGGCAAATGGCTCATGGGATCACATGTCTACTTTTCTTTATTCACTCAGACTGAAAGTATCTACTTCATCAAGAACCAGATGCCATGAGGATCATGCTTTCAAAACACTGAAAGGACTCACAGGATCTGGAAAACAAAACCCTTTCAGGAGGACTGCTGGTATGATACAAGCCTGGTTCCACAAGCTCAGTCAACAAAACAGGCTAGATATTAATAAGTTGCCCCAATTAGAATCTCGATTACAGCAATACCACCCCTCCATTTTAGTTATCATTGAATCCTGGATAAAAGATGAGTCATACTTGCCCTCCCCATCACACAAAATTATGCAGTATTTTACACAAACTGCTTAGGTCCCGAGCCACATGGAGGAATCATCACTCCAGTTAAAAAGGACACCACTATTTCTTATGTTCACATTACTAATAACAACAGCAAGACAGATAAGGATCCCAAATGGATGTTTATCTGCATCTCTATCTCTGAAGACATTGAAATTTATACTGATACAATATATATCCCCCTTCTAGCACTTCTAGCTAGAAATCATTTTAGATCAAATTTCTTCATTAGCCAAACACAATAAATCAATTTTAATAGGTAACATCATAATTAATTTATTGAGTTTGGCTATAATACATCTTTAAGTTAATTATAACGGATAACATCAATCTAAATTACTTATGTTGCTTAAAAGCAGGCAAACAGCAAGGATAGGGCAATAAATCCAGTAGGCTTAAACAATATAAGAACGTATAAAAACAATAAAGCCACTGGAACCATGAACTAATGAAGACTTTAATGTAGAAATAAATAATAAAATCACAAGTGTGAACACACTTTTGCCTTACGGCTTCTTCAGGCAGATAACAGAAAAATATTAAAATTATTTAAATAGTTAAAATCACATGGTCACACGACACAATAATTTAGAGTTTAATGAACCTGTCTGTGCAATTCCTTTAGATGAGGCTTTAAAGTATCCATTCCATTTAGACCAGGTGGAATTTGTGCTCTAAGTCTGAGAATCTACTTAATTTCTTCCTGTTCAGTTAGATGTCTGATGTCATCCCCTCTTAGTTGTTCATAAAGTATACTTAAAATCATAAACTTAAAAATGTGTGTAAGATCTGTTTTATAAATATGCTCAAAAAGCACATTCTCTATTATTTTCATTTCTGACAACTGATTTCCTATCCTTTCTTTTAGTTTCTGATTGGTCTTCCCATCATAGTATGCTTCACACTGACAGCATTTAGCTAAATGAACTAAATTACTAGTGTTGCAATTGTGATATGAATGAAGCATAAAATTATGACCATTTACTGGTTAGCATTTGGTCAGCAATGCCACAAGTGTAAAAAATGTAATAATTTTCAAAAGTTTTGCAAATCAAGCAGGCCTCATTCAGTTATTAAGAAAGGTCACTCAAAAAAGCAAGTTGATCATACAGAGAGCTGCAACCCTATTTTCTGTGTAGATGGTGTATCAGTGGTCAGTGAAAAGGTTAATGCAGTAGATTTATTGGAAAAGAATGAAGTATTTTATACTGTCTTGATCAATGATAGACCCACAGAGCTCAAAGTAGTCACTGGTTCAAAGTGTAATGTAATGTCAGCAGAAAATTTACTAAAGTGAGAGCTGATGAGCAATTTAATTTGGTCAGTTGTGCAAAGCTTATTGCTTATGGAGGTGAAGCGATTCAAACTGAAAATTAAGTAGTGCTTTCATGCTATATGGCTGGGAAAAGTTGCAGCTTGCAATTTTATGTAGTCCGAAGACCTGTGCAGTTATTATTAGGTCTCAGAGACAGTTTGAGAATGAAACTGCGTTCTTTTACCAAAGTCCATCGTGTAAGCACAGGTCCCAGTTCCAGCTTCAGTGATACTATTTTCTCAGAGTATCCTGATGTTTTCGACAGCAAGCTAGACAAACTTCCAGTTGTGTACTCCATGAAAGTAGACAAAGAGGTGAGTCCAGTAGTCAGACCAGCAAGAAGACTTCCAATAGCTATGCAGGACAAAGTCAAGGTCCAGTTAGACAAAATGGTGCAGCAAGGTGTGATTTGTCCAGTCACAGAACCAACTGAGTGGGTATCTTCCATGTTAGCTGCTCATAAGAAAAATCCATATAAGTCAGAATATGCATTGACCCAAGAGACTTGAAAAAGACATTAAAAAGACCTCATCATCCTATGTGTAAAGGTGAGGAGATTGCAACCCTCATGCCAAATGCCGCTGTTTTTCTGTCTTAGATGCAAAGAGTTCATTTTGGCAAGTAAGGCTTGATCGTAAATCTTTACTACTGACTACATTCAGTACCCAATTTGGTAGATACAGATTCCTCAGGATGTCTTTTGGAATAGATTCTGCCAGTGAAGTCTTCAGTGTGCAATGGAGCAAATTTCTTCAGGCTACCCGTGTGCAATAATAGTTGATGATTTACTGGTTGGAGGTAATGGTGAAGCAGAACATGACAGAAAGCACAGAAAAGTTATAGATAGAGCATGTAAAGTGAATTTAAAGCTCAGTCCTTTGAAGTGCAAAGTCAGACTACCAGAAGTTAATTATATATGTAATTTATTTACCAGTACAGGCTTATGACCAGATCCTTCCAAGCAAGCAGCTATTCTTGAGATGCCAGCTCCAGACAATGTCCAAACCCTACAGTGTTTTCTTGGTATGATTAATTATTTGGGCAAATTTATCCCTGACTTTTGTGAGTTTTCAGCACCTTTAAGAGAGCTGACAAACAAAAATGTTGCATGTTCATGGTTAGAATAACACCAGACAGCATCTGATAACCTCAAAGAGCAAATTGCTGACCCACATACAGTAAGATACTATGAGGTCCACAACCAGTAGTCTTTCCTGTGATGCTTCAAAGTCCGGTCTTGGTGCAGTTATTCTTCAAGAGGGCAGACCTGTTCCCTATGCATCTAGAACTCTTACCCAAAATGAGATGCAGTATGCTCAAATTGAGAAGGGACATTTGGCAATTGTGTTCGCATGTTCAGAGTTCCATGATTATATTTATGGCCGAGTAATCCCGATAGAACCTGACCATCAACTTCTAGTTACTATTTTAAAGAAGCCTATGCATTCTGCTCCAGCAAGACTACAAAGAATGATGCTCAAATTGCAAAGGTATAATTTCAAAATGGTCTATACAAAAGGTAAACTTCTTTATCTCGCTGATACCTTATCCAGATTGCCCATAAATACCACGGAACAGCTTGATACAGAGAATTTTGACTTTGATGTCATGGAAGTGCATAATTTTTCTACCATGAGACTTGATGAGCTGAGAAATCGTACAAAGACTGATCCAATTTTGCAAAAACTCAACCACTTCATCAATGTAGGATGGCTGTCAAAGCAATCTTGTGTACAATCGTACTTTCCATACAGAGATGAGATGCTGATGGAAGATGGCTTCATTTTCAAAGGTCCAAAAGTTGTTGTTCCTACACAACATGAATACATTCAGATTTTACATTATGGCCACCCAGGTTCCGATTCTACCAAAAGAAGGCTGAGAGGACTAGTATTTTAGCCTTCTCTATTGAAAGACATTGAAAAGTGTTTTTTTCTTGTTCTGTGTCCAACAGTACTAAGCCGCCTTTGCAAAAAGAGTCACTTCAGCTAAGCCAAATTCCTGAACTACCTTGGTCAACAGTAGCAACTGTCATATCTGAGTGGAAAAGTCAACATTACTTAGTGTTGGTAGACTCTTATTCGAACTGGTTTGAGATCAATTTGCTACCTAATCTAACATCCAGTGCTATTATTACTAAGATGAAGCGCCATTTCTCAGTCCATGGTAGTCCACACAAACGTATTTCTGACAGCGGTTCTCAGTTTAACAGTCAATTGTTTCAGAGATTTGCTAAACAGTGAGACATTATCCATGTTACTAGCAGTCCTGAATATCCTCAGTCAAATGGCCTTGCTGAATGTGCAGTACAGAATGCAAAGCAATTATTGAAAGGTCAAAGCATGACAATACCAATATCTTCTTGAATTTACTCATCTCAGAGATATACCCCATGACAACCAACTAAGCTTGCCTGCTCAGAGACTTTTATCTAGACAAAGTAGAACAACCTGCCTATTAGTTCTAGTTTGTTGGTGCCTAATGCTAAAAACAACAGCGTAATCAAAGCCCGAGTTTTTATGAAGCGTTCTTCTCAGAAGTCCAGCTATGATAAAATGAGCAGATTTCTTTGTCCATTAAAAGAAGGAGAGACAGTGAAGATGCAAATGGCGAAATACTTTGACCAAATTGATCAAGTGAAAAGTATATGTACTGAGCTGAGAGCCTACTGAAAGAAAATCTGAATAGCTGAGAGGTATGACAATAATATATTTCAGTTGCTCAAAGATGCATACACTGTGGACTCCCAGATAACTAAATCTGCAATCATTTTAACAGCAGATACTTTAAATGTCATACTTTGCATAACCCTCTGATGTTTTTGTGATGACTCTGGAAGAAATTATAACTACAAGCATTTTAGCTCCTGCTTACAGATACATGCATTACAGTTAATGATTATTTTACTTTAAATGTCTTTGCATTCACAAATATAACCCGTCTACTCCACTAAATCCCCCCAAACAAAATGAAATGCTACAATTTTTGTGTACAGCTCTGAAATCCAGCCAAAATAAGGTTAAAAAACAGTGTTCATAGTAATGTATTTCAAATTGCTGCTGCTAAATGCATACACTGCAGGCCTCCCTGATGATCTAGGTTGACAATTGGTTCACACACATCGCATGCCTTCCTCACTAACCCTCCAAAAGGAAGAATGACCAATAACATATACAGCATTTCTGTGGACATTGCTAATGTTTAACCATGATGATTTGTGAAAAAAAAAATTATGGACATGGTAAGGTATTTCAGTGTGCTGCTATCATACAAATACGACACGACATGCAATTTGTTCTCCATACCCGAAACTGCTACTGTAATAACTATAAAATGAACAAATATTATATATTAACTGCAAACTGAACACAAAGACCACAAAAACAATAACTTTCTTCCACGTTACATTCACAGTCTGACTCTTGCAGAAAACATGTCACATGTAGGATATCTGACACTGGTACCACCAATGAATGCATAACCTCAAATCACGTGAGTAACTTTTAAAGGCCAGATCTACCAGAAGAAACCCATAAAATGGATAAACAAAAAATAAAAAATAAATAAATAATTAATTAACTTAATGTTACCATGGTCCAGATTGAATGCTTTGGTGGACCAGACTGTGGTATTTTGACCATTTGCTGGACTGTCCAGAGCCAGATTGTTTGCTTCAACTAAAATGTGTAAAATCTTTCACTCCACATGTTACTAATAATTTTTCCATCTTATTTTACAATAACTATCTACTATATTAATTTATGCTTCGGTGTGTTTCTTGTGTATTTTTTTTCTTGTTATTATTGGCTGAACAGCACTATAAAACAAATTATAACTTCAGATAAATTACATTGCTATCAACATTATGGAGGAAGTACATTAACAAGATGTTACATGCAGAGCACATCAGAGAGTTGGGTTTGTTTTAAATGTTTTCTTCATAATATTGTTAGAAAAATAGAAAAAAATAATATTAAGTTATTGAAATTCAGTAACTGAAATTTGCGCGCGCACACACACACACACACACACACACACACACACACACACACACACACACACACACCCTCTCTCTCTCTCACCTGGTTCTCTTTGCTTCTGATTGGAGGGCAGCACTTGAAGTGGGTGGCACCTGGTGGAATGTGTTCAGCAGCCAAAGTGAGGTAATGATGTGTGGTCTCAACAGTCAGAGGTGCTCCAGCCTGGCGAGCATTTTCAATTATATTCAAAGTGTTAGCAGACGACAGATGAACAATGTGACAGCGAACACTGGAAAGAAGAAATAAGACCATGTCAATCCATTTCTGATCTCTATTAAGTTTTGTATCTATATGGACTTCAGAGTTTTATATTATGTTCTCATTATTATTTGGATTAGAGAAGATTGCTTAACGTCAGAGACTGTTGCAGATGTGCCACTCCCATTTAATTTTGCAGACTACATTTTGGTAGACACAGAATGTTTGTACCATGTATTCCTATCTGAAATGTCTGAGCAGGTAGGGGTTTTCAGTGGCTTACATCTGACTTTTCTACAACACCATCACTTCCATTATTAATAATAAAAAGACAGCTCCTTCTCTGACTCAGGCCATGGAAATCTGTTGTGAAAGTTTGGCACAGGATTAAGATGACATGCTGCAGGATTAAAATTGGTGTGGTGATTGTTTGAGATTTCACAAAATATCAGCAAAGAAACACAGCATCAGATATGTAGTTATAAATCCAAATCCCACTCCTGTACCAGATAAGGGAAGGCTCCTTCTCTGACTCAGGCCATGGAAATGTGTTGTGGCAGTTTGAAGCAGAGGGTTTAAAATAACACACAGCTGGATTTAAAAAAAATGCAGTAGTACTGGGTTTAAGTCTCACGGCCTACATTGGTCTTCTGTGTGACTCCTAAGCAAGTCACTTAATCAAATTTTGCTCCTTTGTTATCCCTGAAAAGGGATTGGATGTTCCATGGTTTCATATTTGGATTATAGCCTTCTCAGAACTATCAGTCTGTGCATAATCGTAATGACTGGGCAGCATGTATTACCAGAATGTTGAATGCTATCTCAAAGAAGTACCATACCAACTTTATGTGCATATTTGTGCATGGCTTCAGTCACAGTGATTGACAGGCTTGACTGGCAGTCTCAAACCATGAATACATGCACTATACAGCCTATATAGCCTGTACTCTCAACAAGCTTGTTCTAAGTTGCCTAGTTTAACATTACCTGACTTAATTAATGAATTAATTGACCATTCTACAGTATGGTTCACTGCTGTGCATTTGACAAAAATTACTTCCCAAAAATGTAATCAAATAAAAGAATGGTGGTGTAGTGGGATAAAGCCCTTACTATGGCTCAGCCAACCCAGTTTCGATTAACATTTCAGGTGACTGATGGAACAACAGGGAACCCATCCCAGGTGGGAGGATGCTCACTGATATGCTCCCTAAGGGGGTGTGGTACAAAGAAGAGTGTTGCCCTCAGATGTAAACAACAAGCGTGGTGATGAGGAAAGGGAAGTTGTAGGTCATCAGAAAAAATCCACCCCAGACAGAAGCACAATTACCCAAGCCCCCCGAATACCCTCAGGATCCATAACTGGCCCCAGCAAAAAATAAAAAAAAATGGAGTATGGCCGGGGTGGGGTGGGGGGTGGGGTTAGAGAGCACTGGTAGACCTGTCATGAATGGATTCTGGGGGCTGGGCCAGTAACAATGATGTCTGAGGGACCAGAAAAAAAAAAAAAACAGAAAAAAATACAAGAATGCATGAAGCACAACTACTTCACAAACCATTTCACTGCCACACATTTAATTAAATATAATCAGATAAATGAACGCACAGAACATTCATGACACAAGATTAGCATTGTTGTTTTTTATTGGTAAAAAGTGGAAGACTGGGTGGGGGTTGCAGCACCCCTTACATGCTGTGTGACTGCTGACAAATATTACACAATTGCAAAGATAAAAACTTATCTGTGCTGAATGTACTTAAGGAATCTCTGTGTTATGCCTTTATCATTATCAAGCTATCAGCATTCTTACTTGACTATATTTTCATTGTGCTGTTGACACTGGCATGGCATTAATAGTCTTACTCTAGTATATTGAAACACATCATTGTTTGAATTATTACTTTGTAATTGGTCTGTTGAGATTGTTAGGAGTGAGGGACATGCTATGCTGTCAATAATGCAATATAAGCATGATTAGGATGGTGCTGGAGCAGATTTTGCAGTATCGCTTTGAGAAATATATGGCTATTCGACACAGATCCACCAAATGAAAGATGCTTCATTTTCCTTTTTATTTTGTTTTATAAAAGAAATAGCCGACTCCTCCATTTTGGGATTTGGAATTCTAGACATTCATGGAATGAAATCTACACATGCTAAAGTGCATGTGCAGAGTTCTGATTTCTGTAAAAGAAAACAAATGACATATTTACCTGGGATGTACTTCAAAATGCTAAGTGGTTTTTCAAATATCTCAGCATTTTTACATACACCCCAAATAGAAAGTAAGGCAATTTTGGCTTATTAGGTCCTCCTATCATTTTGGGAGGTAGAAACAGTTCGTAAATGGTAGACAGCTGGGCAAATATAAGAAGAAACAAGCAGCGATTTCTTATTTGCTCAGGCTGTCTCAGAAGATTGGTGCCTGAGAGAGCTTGAGAAGTAATTTAAACAAAAATGAAAGGAGATGTGGGAGGAAGGTGCAACCAGATTTTTGTCTCTCTTTACCTGACTGACTTACAACTTGTTCTGTGCTGTTCGGTGGTGCTGCTGGCAGTTAGTCTGTTTATATTTGTTTTTTTCTTATGCACTTAAAATTTTGTGTGTGTGCACTTTTGCCTCCACTGTTAGGTATAAAACAGAACAATAAGTGAAATGGCCCCAGATTAAGGATATTATTTAAATACTGGGATTATTATTCATTCATTATTTATTATTGACCTGTCTCTCCATAGCCACCATCAGCACCTCTTATCTCCTCACAATCACTCATTGTATCCACCCCAAATCACCCACCCTAACCCATAACATTACTAACACCCCCACTCCTGCAAGCATATACCCCACCATATACACCCTAAGATCATTCTCTAAGATCCTAGAAAGATGTATTCATCACCAGTTCCTCTCCTATCTTCTCACCAACAACCTTCTCTCATCAACCAAACACGGATTTCACCCATCCCACAGCACCACCACTGCCCTACTCAAATTCACCAATACTATAAACTCCCACAGGAATCTAGGTAAATTTGTCTCAGCTACCTTCCTAGATTTATCCAAGGCATTCGACAAAGTTTCACATAATAAACTACTGTCTTGTCTCTCTGACCTCAGCCTTAACAACCCCACCCTCCTCTGGTTTAAAAGCTATTTAGATAACCGCCAACAATCCATCAAATGGCATAACTCTCTATCCCCCCACTCCCATCCTCCTTAGGCATGCCACAAGGATCAACCCTAGAACCCCTTCTTTTTAATATCTTCACAAACCAACTCCACTCAGCTACCTCTAAAGCCAACATAGTCCAATGTGCTGACGACACAACTCTCATATGCTGTGTACCCGACATCCAAGCACAAGAAGCCTTCATTGAAATAGAGAACTGGCTTAACAACTCACAACTCATATGGTATCCCACTCTACTAAAACGAGCAACCTCACCTTCTCTATACTCTCCACCAGCAAACCCCAAATCACCCCCGTCACTGAGGCCAAACTCCTAGGAGTTACCATTGACCAGCAACTCAAATTCACAAAGCACATATCAGCAACCATCACTAAAGTCCACAAAAAGCTAGGTTCCCTCTAACTCTGTAAAAGTTATCTAACTACCAAATCTAAAATTGCAATAACTAGGACCCACCTCCTATCTACTCTACTCTATGCATCCCTAGTTCTAACTAATATTTACAAAACTGACCTTAATAAACTTTCCATCTGTTGCAACAAAATTGCTAGATTTGCTACCAATGCCAAATCATGATCCCATCACTGCCTTTCCATACAAGCCTTGCACTGGTTTGAATTTCTGAACCTATTAAGGTACCATCAACTCAGCCTAGCTCATCTAATTGTGTACTATCCCGAGCAACCCCCCCCAACCTGACTGGTATGCTGAACTTCTACAATTCAAATAGACAACTTGGTCCTCCAACAAAGCCTTAATCGAAACCATCACATGCAAAATCAGCTCTGGGGAATCACTATTTGCCCATGAAATAGCAAAAATATGGAACAACCTTCCTCCTGACCTCAGATTACAAAACTCCACACCCTCCTTCAAAAGCCTACTTAAAACATACCTCTTCATCAACCATCTATGCAACTGTAATTGACCCTGTAAAGCCTTGTCCACTCACTATTTCTATACCCCATCTGTCCTGGAAAACACAAATAACACCATCTAACTATACCTATCCATGTGTGAGTAATAACCTAGAGTGTATGTATGTATGTGTGTGTGTGTGTGTGTGTGTGTGTGTGTGTGTGTGTGTGTGTGTGTGTGCGTGTTGTGTGTGTGTGTGTGTGTGTGTGTGTGTGTGTGTGTGTGTGTGTGTGTGTGTGTGTGTGTGTGTGTGTGTGTATGTATATATGTGTATATGCTCTTACATGTATATTTGCTTGCATGTATATATGGAAACGTAAACATTTATATAACCTTATTCAGTTGTGAAATATCTTGCAATGCTCTACCAGGTTCTTATCTACTCTCAGTGTATATTTTGTACACTTGTATTTTCAACCAAAAGGGAGAATATCCTCTTATTGTATGCTAATGGCTGTAAAGTCTACAATCTGTATGCTACTACTCTGTAATGTCTTTTTTGTAAATTTTTCTTCTCTGTGTAAACTTATGGAGTTTTTCTCCCAAGGACTCCACTGAAAACGGCCACTTGTTGTCCAGTCAGACTATCCTGGCAAACAAATGTTAAATAATTTATCTCAGAGTTTATAAAAAATGTCCAATTTCAGAAGAGACAGGACAACATTTTTAGACAAAAATAGAACCACCATACAAACAGTAACAGCTGAGAAATATGGTGTGTGTGTGTGTGTGTGGCAGGGAGGGGGGGTGCAGTAAGATGCCATGTATGCATTACACAGAAGGCAGCAAATACCTAAAATACATCATTGTGACCATCATTTTTGCATTTATTGATTCACTTGATCACAATTAGGTATTTCAACTGTTAAAAATCTACTCGCACTCAGACTTGAGTATGCTTTACTTCTTTGTTTTGTTTATTCTCAGCAAAACATGTTACCATACATATTGCAGAAAACAGAATACTAAGACTTATTCACTGATTCTGTAGGAGCAAACATTATGATACCATACAAAGGAAGGGACTAATGGGCTTCCAGCTGAAGCCAGAGTACAATTACTCCTGAGCACATTCACTTTAAAACTGTTCAGTAACAATTAATGTTCACAACTGAAACAACTATTAGTTATGATAAATGCACAGTATAATTTAATAAATTAATCAAGACTTCAGTTTCAAAGACACACTAACACCATAAACTCCTTAGAAAAAGAATTCTACAAAGTGGGCGCTGAACAATGAAATATACTTCCTCTAGAACTTCAAGCTACCACTGATCTCACTGTTTTTGAAAAGCAGCTAAAACACATGGTAAAACAGTGTAAGTGCAAATGTTTTGATGATGCAAGTTAATAATATTCTGCATTAAAATGCAACTTGTATTCAGATTTGTACTCTACTTCTGTGTACAGAAATTCTCCTGTCCATATACAATTTGAACTGAGGATTAAAAAATATCGTAGTTATGAAAACTGACTTTTTCTAAAAGCAGAAATGAAGGTTATGTAAGTTTTTTTTTTTAGTGCTAGAAGACTCTCAGGAATTATTTAATGCCTGCAATAGTTCAGGAGTTATGAGGGAGTGGGACAGGGTGCACATAAACATGCCTCTCAACCTTGGAGAAAAAAGAAATATAAACAACACCAAAATTAATGATGGGACAAATACACAGGCAGGGATGGATTTTAATTGCTTTACAATGCACATAGATGATTGCAAATACAATGTATAATTCAAGCAGACATAGTTGACTTTTGCTGAGTAGCAGGATTTTTTAGCATTTGAATAAAGTGACTAGTTCTGGGATATTCCAACATATTTACAGTGAATGCACCAAGCATTATATAAGTATAAAAACAGATTAAGTTTCCCATTGTCTCAACTTCACCTACAAAAGATTGGATGGGGGGAAAACTAGTCAATAGGGATACTCTAAATAGAGTGTCTTAACTGCATTAAAAAGATTCAGACCCTGCACCTTCCCATCATTTACAAAGGATATTAATTCTCTCTACCACCACTATACACCAGGGAGTTCATAAGAATAAAACTTAGAGAGGTCTATATCAATCTGTTGAAGGTTCACTTCTGCAAATCTTTCTTCAATGACCTGAAACCACTGAATGTTCACATCCATGAACATTCACATCCATGAAAGATTTAAGTAGGGAAAGGAAGCAGTTGGCCAACAGCACAAATTTGCCATTTTCCCCATTATAATGCAATTTCGGAGTTGGTATATATAGTTGGGTGTGTGTGTGTGTCGGGGGGGGCATCACCCCCCATTTGGATGGGTTTGACATACTGCAATTGTGTTCCGATGTGGTGTTGGCCAAGTGCTTCCTTTCCTTGGTGAAATATATATATTTTTTTTCGGTGGTTTTGGGTCGATGAACGGTTTGTGAAAGTGAACCTTTGACAAATTGATATAGACCCAACTTAGACATAGAAAAACAATAATCACAAAGAATTCAAACCCTGCACCCTTGCCACATAAAGCACCATCAATAACCCACTGCACTACCTGATAACTAAGTACTGAAAGCATTTTTTTTTAGTGATAGAAGAATCTCAGACATTGTTTAATGCCTGCAATAGTTCAGAAGTTATGAGGGAGAGGGACAAGGTACACATAAACATATCTCTCAGCTTTAGAGAAAAAGAAGTCTAAGCAAAGCTAAAATTAATGATGGGACAAATATACAGTCAGGGATGGATTTTGTTTATCCTTCTTATAAATTTAAAGTCACTAGAATAACAGTTTTATCATCAGTCATTTGATTTCTGTGTGATGCTTGTAGTGCTTCCTGTAATAAAAAGGTTTGAACCCTTTCACCTCTATTTGCCTACTGTGTGACATTGAGCAAGTCACTTAACTAGACTGATAAAAAAAATGTTTTGACTATGCAATTGCAATTGCAGTTCATGGTCACATTTGTGCATATGTGTGTGTGTGTGTGTGTGTGTGTGTGTGTGTGTGTGTGTGTGTGTGTGTGTGTGTGTGTGTGTGTGTGTGTGTGTGTGTGTGTGTGTCTTCAAAAATACTTGGTCCCTGCATCCCACTATTCTACTTGGAAGTTACGAATTAGCATAGTATGCTAATATGGTGGTTTCCTGTGTCAAAAATGTGGGGTCTCAATCCTTCCCATCCCTTTTTTGCCTTAGTCTGGTAGTTGTTGCAGAGGGTTAAGGCTATGAATTGTAGTTCCTGTGGAACAGGGTTTGATTCCAACTGTCATCATTTACCTAGCGCATGACCATATAGGTTCATAGGTAGGTACTAGGCTATTGGCCCTAGGGCCTATATAAGCCTAGCCAAAGGTACCCTGGCTTTCGCCAACCAAGAAAATTATTTTCTTGTGGCACTGTCGAGCAGAGTCACAGAAGTGATCCCCAGGGTGAATTTCCTATCCCCCATCCAATCATCAAGGATTTTCTTGAACAGTGCTAATGAGGAACTTTGTTTGATATAATTAGGTAGTTTGTTCCAGAGTATGGGAAGTCTCTGGGACAGGAATCTATCCCTCCAGCATGTTCTGTTTATTGTGGTGACGAGGTTTAGGTCCCTAGAGCATGTAGCACGTAGGGATTGGGATTTCTTTAAGTGGAGCATGTCTAAAAGCTCTGGGTTTGACATAGCTTTGTGTGTTAGGCAGAGATCACCTCTGAGTAGGCGATATGCAATGGAGTAAAGCTGCAGTTTTTTGAGACGGTCTGCATAGGGCATCTCTTTGAGGCCGGTAATCCTCTTTGTGAGGTATTTCTGTGGCCTTTCCAGTTGTTGTAGATGTCTTGTGAAGTACATACCAAAAGGGGCATTGTACTCTATAATGGGTCTAATGAGTGACGGGAACAGTGACCTCTTTTTTCCTGGATGAGAAACATTTGTGATGAGGTGTGCCACATAGAAGGATTTCCTGACTAATGTGGCGATGTGATTATCAAAGGAGAGACTACTGTCCACCTGTGTCCCAAGGTCTCTTATCACACTTTCAGTGTTAAGTAGACTACCACCTATGTGGTAATTCATGGGTACTGAGTTTTTACCAAAAGGAATGACAATGCACTTTTTGGCATTGAGCTTGAGGCCATGGCTTTGACACCATGCATCTGTCTCAGCAAGGCCCTTTGTAGGATGTTCACATCTTTGAGTTTTGATTAAGGCTCCTAGTTTGCAGTCATCTGCAAACTTTGTTAGCCAAAGACCTTCTGTGTTGGCCTGTACTTCAGAGAAGTAGATACCAAACAGGAGAGGACCCAGGACTGATCCCTGTGGTACTCCACTTGTCACTGGTCTGAAGCTGGATTTGAGTCTGCTACTTTCACAGTGTGGGTTCTGTCAGTGAGCCAGTTGGCAACCCATCTTGTGACATAGGGATTTATACCTAGTTTAGTGAGTTTATCTATAATTCCAGAGTGGGGGATGGTGTCAAAAGCCTTGGCGAGATCTAGATAGGCTGTGTGAACCACCTTACCCTCATCTACAGCTTTGGAGACTGCTTCAAAGAAGTCTATCAGGTTTAGGAGACATGATCTGCCTTTTACAAACCTGAACTGGGTGAGGTCCTGAGTTTGGAGATTACTAATGTCATTGTTTATAAGTTCCATGATGATACGCTCCATAGCCTTGCAGACCAGGCTCGTTAGTTTAATGGGGCGGTAGTTTCCAGGGTCTGTGGTGGCTCCCCCTTTGTGCAAGTCACTTGGCTATATAGTATTTTGGGGTAACTGGAAACTTTGGCTATGCTCCTTAATGATCCCCTGGACCACAACATTAGTAACTACCTATAAACCAACTTAGTGTTTAGGAAGCAATCTGATTGTAGTAAACTGGAGTGCCATCATAAGAGCTATGCTCCTTGGGTATGCTCCATGGTTTCCTTGATGTTGACCACATGTTTAGTAATCAGCTGTAAATAAAGTAGACAGCACAAAGTCTATGAGTTTAAAGTTCATATTTTAACTGAATAAATTTTTGATGTAGCTCATTTTTGCAGGTACACTGTGTGAGATGCACTGTGTATGGGCTACAGCATTTTGTCTAGCACTTAATGCCAATGACTAAGGCTATGGGTTATTAAAGATCTGATTTCTGTAGTACAGAGATTGATTCCCTCAGCTTTGTTTGTCTTCTTTGTGACTCTGACCAAGAACCTTCAACAGACAGTACACCTGGGCTGCTCCTCAAAGGAGATACTTCTGTCTAATGCATTCCCCCAGGCTGTTAGTAGATGCATTGCACATTTTTTTGAATTCCTGCACCCTTTAGATAGATGCTAATTATTGCTTCATAATATACTGTTTGATTATAAATGCCAGCATGTCTCTTGTAGTTTAATGGCTTGCTAAATGCATTCTCACTAAATGCAAGTTTCAAGAGAAGAGATGTCTAATGTTTCTCATGCTAAATCTGTTTTCAATGTGAGTGTTATGTATAGAAAATGGCTGTCTGAAATATGAATCTGAAATAACATTTTTAAATGAAACCCAAATTTCTGTAATAATTGAAAATGTAAAGATGAAAAAGAATGCAGAATGACAGGTGTGAGAAGTGTTTTATAGTGATGGGAGATAGACAGACAACTAATAAGATAAGTGGTGGGGACCTAGTTCATTACCCTGTGTAGGGTCCCATTTGACCACTATCTCCCTTTGTTGACACAAGAGGCATATGCTGCAACAATACAGCATTATCAGTAATTCAGAAATGTACTGAGTTATGTTAGATGTGATAAGTATTTTTGAAGAAAGGGAAGGTAGAGTGTGGTCAAAAATGAGCTGTAGGTGTCCTGCAAGCATGTAGGTCCCCAATCCCCTCCCCCCAAAAAACATACATTGTATGATTTGTGGGTTGTTGACCAAAAGCTGCTGCAACATCTATATTGTCTTTAATTGTTTTGCTTTATTCATTGCATTCCTTCAAGAATGAATTAATTCATAAATAGATATGGGTCATATAATTTAGTCTAAATATGTTACATTTTAGTAATATGCTGTTGTAGTACCTTCTTTACAGCCTCCAGCAACTGTGAAAGAGTTGACATTTGTCAGGTCATATAGTCTGCATTATTTGGCATGATGATTAGAACTGTCTGATCTCAGCATATATTATGCAACCATTGTTGCATATTCCTGTGATACAGTCTTCTCTACAATATCAGATTGTAAAGAATTTCTGAATTTAGTTAAAATTTATTCTGTCAGGCAGTTAGAGCAGAGTACTAAAGCTCTGTCTTGCTAATGATCTGCTTCCTGCCCCAAGGGTGCAGGATTTGGGTCTTTCCACTTTCATTTACCTGCCATGTGACCTTGAACAAATAACTTAATCAGACAGTTCTTTGGGGGCAATTAGGAATTTGGGCTAGGCTTGTTAATGATCTCTTGGACTACATGCCTTGTAACTAACTATGAACTAGTGGTCATTTTTTGCATGCCATTCCCTATTCCATAGTTGATCTAGTTTGAGAAATATTATGGTAATATAATCAGAGCACTATTTTTTAATGCAATAAAGGTAATTTGTTTTTTCAGTGGCAGCAGGTATTGCACTTATACACGAAGCACTGAAATGCAAAGTTGTTTGTCAACTGCAATATCTGAACTAGTAATAGTTAACTTTAATTGGGAATTATTCAGATGACTTTTACTTCTGCAGAGATTGTTCATACTGACCTGGCATATGTTATTAAGTGGTTAATATTTTTTATGCTCTTATCATAAATACATTTCTATTTAAACTTTACTACATGTGGCTGGGCCTTATGGTTTGATGATAGTGAACTTTATAAAATTTCAAGTAGGTCATCCAAGACTATAAATAAAGTACATCTGATATATTTTTTCATGATGACAAGAGATGTAAAAAGTCAACAACATGGCTATAACTGCTGGTAGCAGTGGGGGACTCTAAGTTGATGGAAGTATCTTATGTTGTTATCATTATTTTTTAAACAGTATGTAATCTGGTTTAGTAGGACTATTGTATATTTAAGTGAATTAAGCTAGATTATATTACTATTACGACTGTGTGCTTGTGTGAAGCAAATTTGAAATGTGTTACTTTGGTCATTATTATAGTTATTACTTTTGACAGAGACATCTGGGAAGGATGCAGACAACAATGTAGTTATAATTGTTGTGTTTGGGGGAAGTCTGTGGATAAAAATGACTGATCCTGCTGAGATGATAAAATTAAAAAAGTCATTAGTCTGTCTTTGCAGGACTAGTGTGTATTTGTTTAAAGCAAATTGAAATACTTTATTGTGGCCATTTTATCACAATCAGACATGTAATGTGGCCATTTTTATCACAATCAGGCATGTAATGTGTACAGAGTCAATAAAATGGTCTTAATTGTTGAGTAAGGATACTGGTAGATTATAATGATTGCAGTTTGACTGGTCTTTTATTGTTGAAATGTTCTGAAATCTAACATTTTGTTATTATTAGTTAATACTTTTTGTTTCACTGCTTACTGGAAAAATGTTCAAAACTACAAATTTAGAGCATACTCTAACAAATGAGTCGTATGAAAGAAGAAATATAATTTTAAACAACCATAAAGGTGAATTCTGCATGATCCTAAACATGTATGTAGTGGAACCATGGTTTGAAAACAGTCCTGGGCCTAAGGTACACTTAATCTGCTAGCGTATGTGTATGCTTGTATGTGTGGTGTGGTATGTGTGGATGTATGGGAAAGTGAATAATGAGGGGTGCCTGTGTTAACACTATACATTGGCCGCCAATGTTAACCACCACCAGAAAGCGCTGATCTAAACTCACAGTAGTTAATGGTGATTCAGAGGCATGCAAATTAGCTGCTGATAATAAGATCTTTCCTCACTAAGGCTAATGTGTCTCTGAATCCCAAATTACTGCATCATTGAAACAGGGCAGTTTTACAACAGTCCTTAACACAAGTGCTAAGATTTTTTCTGAATCCCTGAGTTATACTTTACCATTAATTCTGCCTATAAGGGAGGACTGTCACCCCATTAGCCTTGTGTACCTAGCTTGCCTTAAAGATTGACGATTGGGGGGGTTAAGGGAGCTGGCATCCTCCTTACAAAAGGAATTTGCACAGACATGTTATGACCACCAGATATATAGCATTGCATTTTTGCTGTTTGGTAACTGCTGAACATGTCCCCAGCACCTGGCAAATGATGCAATAGCTTTCAAATTATATCAATGCAAATATTATTTTGATAGGGATGAAGAAAGAGTAAATAAGACCACTGTCCTTTAGTTATGCCAAAAAATCTAAACAAAATCTGTGTCGAGCAGCTCAAAACAATAAGGGCAATGCAGAGAGGAAACATATTCAGGCATAAAATGAAACATTACAATGTTGTATCTTTGCAGGAAAGCAGAATGCTCCAGTGGATTTATTCCCATAAAGTCAGCATATAGATACAAGTTAAAGTTTTGCAAACATAAGGTGATAGATGACATTTCTTCATGAAGAACTCATAAGAGCTACTGGCAATCTACTGTAGTGTGTCAACAAGCACCACTCAGAACACAGTGAAAACAATAGACATACAGAGGCAACAGATGGCACCAAACCATAAAGGAACCACAGGAGCTACAAACAGATTGCTATAATGAATCACCAGAGAATAATGAAGAATAACTAAAGCAAAGCAAGCTCTGTTGGTATAGGGGGTAATGCCCTTACTACAATCCAGGTAACTCATGTTCGAGTGATGTTTCTGGCACCTGTTGGCACTGGCATTGGGAGGAGAGGAATGATACGTCTTAGTCTGTTTACCTCTCTTTTGGGGAAGGAACAGGGGTATACCCTCAAGGCATAGTATGATAGAAAATACAAGAAGACCAGGGATTACACAGAGGTGCTTGTCTACAAGGGTGGGGAGGGCAGGGCAAATTGATGATATCATACATGGATGGGTGAATGTTCATCTCTAAGGCACATTACATGCCAGTCCTTTAGATACTGCTGAGTTTCTGCAGAAGAGTTGGACTTCATTACAAAACCCCCTTCCCTTAATGCAAAGATGATGGCTTCCATTCCAAGTCCAATCAACTATCATCATAAGGGAATAATTGTCTATACAGCTGTCACCTGAGGAATGAATGGGGTTCAATGAGTGAGTGGGTGGGATGGGTTTGATTGCTAGTGAGGTGCAGTGGCGGCTGGTGACTTCAAATCACAGGGGGGCTGCAGGAGACGCTGAATGGGCGGGGTCAAAGGGAAGGGGTGTGGTCAACCATAAAGGGGAGGAGCTATGCACAAAACCACAAAAAAACTAACTTTAATTAAATACGCTGCCCTGGGTGGCAAACCATCATTATGAAAGTCCAATCAAGACAAAAATAAGTGTAGAAGAATAAAAATATTTCAATGCATTGGCTGCATGACAGCTTACTTAATATCTAGATGGAAACAAAAGGTTGTGAGGCATGAAAAAATAAATTACTTTTTAAATACATTACTGGAATGCCAGTCAAAATCAAGTATAAGAAAAACCAGAAGCACTCAACTCAAACCACTTCTCCTTGCACTGCAGTTCTAATTATAATATATTCAGCTTTATTAAAGTACCAAGCAACATGCTGAAAGTAGAAATCTATGTGATGCCCCCACTTGTAAAAATGTTTCTTATCCAAAAGACCTGCTGCCTGACAACTTGTTTCATGGGGAAAACATGATAAAAGTAAAAATGAAAAGCAAACAAGAAACAAGCTCAAGATACATTGCTTAAAGGATTACTGTACAGGTTATGGACCACACATGATTGGCATTCTGTTTAGTTTACGGGTAAAGCCTGTAGAGATGACTGGAAGTCTCCAACAAGTGTAATGAGCTTTTTAAAATAATGGAATCCTGTCCTTTAATACCCAAGGCTTATACATTATCTAGTCAAGTATTCTCTGCATGGCAACAACAGAAAGGCTTTCAATGTTGGCAATTCTTTAACAGTATGCTTATTAAAGCTTACTTGCATCTTACGATGTCAGACAAGCTTACCTTATGGTCATTAAAGCATTGCTACTTAAACACAGAGCAACAGGCACTTTGAGTAATAAGCATAAATCAACAGTACAAAAATATGACAGAAACCAGACCATTCTGCAAAATCAAGGACAGATGAAAAGCCACTGTAGTACTTATGCAGTGTGTCCTCCCATCCAAGGTAGATACAACTACTCCTTGCCTTGCTTGGACACATCCAGAGTCACTACATGGGGAGTGGGGTGCAACAAGCATGTCACAATTTGAAATCTCTCTGGCTGACTGTGATGGCCCTGACACATTTGTCATACCTCTCAACTTCAAGAGCAAGAAATCTGGACAAAGCCATACACAGAAGTGGGACAAAGGCACAACAATAAGGACAATTTTTAAATATTGCTCTAATAAACTTAGAAAGATAATAGAATAGGTCTTGCATTAGTATGAATTTTCTGAAGGGTATAAAATCTGAAACTCAAATGTCTGTCATTTTCTAACTTCAGTCTTTAGTGATTTGTCACTAATTTGCCAAAAACACAATTTTATGAAAAATGGACCAAAAATGTGATGCAAAAATATAAAATAGACACACAATACAGCTTCTACCTGTCAAAGAAGGGACACTTTAATATTAGTACTGCTACCTTGAGCAGCTGACAAAATAAAAGAATCTACATGCATTTCAAGTAATCTATAACTTTGATTATTACAGTTATTTCTTAATTGTAAACCCTCCATGTTTTCTTCCAAAATTGCTATTTTATGGAGGGATTATTAGGGGAAGAGCAACATTTTGAGCCAAAAATTGGGGACAGTTGAGAGGTTGGCTATGCCTAATTCTATAAAGCAATTTATTTGCATGTACCTCTCAACCTGTTAATGCAGTAAATCTGAACAAGGCCAAATATATTGGGGCACATATAAACAGTACTAAAATTGCTCTTGTATAAATTGAGACAGTTGATAGAACGGCTCTTACTTTAACATGCATTTTTATGAAGGTTATGAAGTCTGAAACTTATTATTTAGTGACTTCTGGCAAATCATTTAGGAATTAAAACTACAAATTTTATGAACAACAAACCAAAAATAAGAAGCAAAAATCTATTCATTCTTTGAAAATCTGGACAGTTGGGAGGTATAGTTCAGCTGGGCCTGTCTGAGTTTGCTGCCCTTCCCCTGACAAAATAATGGTTGAACTGGAGCCTCTGCAGCCATTCCAATTAACCATTACTTGGCTATTTCACTCCATTTACCATAAACACTAATGTGCATACTGCTTTACTTCAATGATTGGACTTCATTTGAAAGTTTTATTTTGTATTTTACAGCACAAACATTAAGTCATCTGTTAAACAAAGCAATGCAGTCTCACAATGAAAACTTAGCATTAAAACTTCTCTGCCCTTGAAACTCACATTCATTGAAACAGCATTGAAACCCACATTCAAAGAAAATACATTTTGCCAGTGGCAGATAAAGATTAATTTTGGGCTGTTTTCGAATCATAGGCCCCTTGCATATGAAACATACATGTGCTCTTTGATACACCTTCCTCATTGTACTAAAATTATATTCCTTGTACAATACAGTACACTTGTTAGAGGGTGTTTTAAATTTGTTTTGAACATTTTTCCAGTAAGCAATGAAACAAAACATATGCACCCATAATGGCAAAACTGCCCAGTTGAGAACATTTATCATAAAAAGTCTACTCAGACTTCCACAGTCCACCATTATTAGTAAATATACACAATTCTACAGTCCACCATTATTAGTAAATATGCACAATTCCACAGTCCACCATTATTAGTAAATATGCACAATTCTACAGTCCACCATTATCAGTAAATATGCACAATTCTACAGTGCACCTTTATCAGTAAATATGCACAATTCTACAGTCCATATTTAGTGAATTCAGTTCTTGCCATAGCTGTCAACCTTAGCACAAAACCTGGACGAAGCCAATAATGGGGAATACAGTCCCAAAAATAGGGACAAATTTAAAATATTCATCTTATAAACTTAGAAAATTGCTAGAAAACAAGGTTGTGCTACTATGTATTCTGAAGAACATGAAGTTTGAAATTCAAATGGCGGTCAATTTTACTGGACAGAACAAAACAATTTTCAGCAGAGACGAGGGATTAAAACTGCAGACACATCTTTGTAAAATGGCAGGGCACCAGAGCAAATCCACACAAACACAGGCAGGAGATGCAGACTCCAAACAGAAGCCACCCCAACCAAGAATCAAACCAGAAAACCTATAGCTGTAAGGCAACAATACTACCACCGCACCATCAATTATGCAAGGAATTAAACATTCAGAAACCTGAAGTCTGAAATTCAAATGCCTGTCAATTTTACTGCAGACAGAACAAAACCAATTTTCAGCAGGGATTAAAACTGCAGACACGTCTTTGTAAAATGGCAGGGCACCAGAGCAAATCCACACAAACACATGGAGGAGATGCAGACTCCACACAGAAGCCACCCCAACCAAGAATCAAACCAGAAAACCTATAGCTGTGAGGCAACAATACTACCACTGCACCATCAAATACGCAAGGAATTAAACATTCAGAAACCCTTAAGTCTGAAATTCAAATGCCTATCAATTTTATTTAACATTTTTAATCAGGACAGTCTGACTTGGAACAAATAAACAATTTTCAGCAGAGGCCCAGGAAGAAATAATGCAGACATGTCTTTGTAACATGGGAGGGCACAAAAGCAAACCCACACAAACACAGGGAGAAGATACAGTCCCCACAAAGAAGGAACCCCAGCCAAGAATCAAACCCAAGAACCTGCAGCTGTGAGGCAACAATGCTACTACTACACCATCAAATATCAAGCATTGCAACATTTACAAACCACAGATATTATGAGGAACAGATCAGATCGAATATGAGGTAAAAATCTGAAATTTTAATGGTGGTGGGTAGGGAACTCAAGTCTTTAACACCTGCATACAGGGTACAGGGTTCAAGCCTGAGGCATTCCCTACCACACCACCAGGGGCATTTTCACACACACACACACACACACACACACACACACACACACACTCCAGTAAAGCACCATACACAAACTCCAGTAAAGCACCATACACAAACTCCAGTAAAGCACCATACACAAACTCCAGTAAAGCACAAGCACCATACACACACATTGTAAATTAAAAAGCACAAACTCAATAAAAAGGCACCTTACCTGAATGAATACATCCAGAACGTCCGTACATACATCCTTCCCGCGCAATACTGAAGACCCGCGAGATCCCAATGCTCCTTCCTGACGCCGACGAGATCCCTAAGGCTCTGTCCCGAGTCCCTGCTGCTCCTCTTGCAGTCCGGACGTCCTATATCTTGGTCTGTGCACTGTAAAGTGCACAGACGCCTCCTTGTGTCCTCTATGGGGACGGCCGGCTGCTTGAGCATGCAGACCGATAAGTCGGACTCGGTCTATGCATGCCAAGTCCGCGAAATTATAAAAAAATATTTTTTTTTATTTTTCATTTGTTTTTCTTGCTTTTTTATTTTTGAGGGGGCTGCAGTCCGGCAGCCCTATGCCACGAGCCGCCCCTGGTGAGGTGTCTGGTCCCAATCAGTAAAAAAACAGGAGTTTTAACTGAATAAAACCAAGAAATTTAGGGTTCTACTTTCCAGCATCCAGTAGTAGAATTAACCAAATAGTTGCAAATGGTTGTTAGAATTTCATCTTCTGACAACCAACCACTGCCACCTTGGACAGATTCTACAAAAGTATATATTAATAGCATACTCTATGAATGTTAATTTAAAATAAAATTACTCCTTTCTGTCAACAGCAAGGCTTTTATTCTGATGTATCTAGCAGGTGGCATGAGCTGTAGACAGCAGTTTGATATATTAGTCGAGAAAGGACTTAAAGATATACTTGTGTACTTGGGGAACATGGTGGACAAGGTCCATTTGCATCAGCCTAACCATATGAAGAGAGAGCAGTCTGGAAAGAGAGATCACGCATTATGTTTAGTCTTGTGATATAGCTTATCCGAGCTCCATAACATGGCAGAAAGCCAACAGGACTAGGGCAAAATCTGGTAAAGTAGGATTCCGAGGGAAGTCAGAGTACACAGCAGGGAATGTAAAACCATTTATTACAAACACATGGTTTTCTATTGGCTGCAGTAAAGCAAAGCTTGGTTTAGAACTCTAGGGGTTATGAAGTCTGGAACTGGTTTTCGTATATTAAGGCTTCCTAGCAGGATAAGTCTGTCTGGAAATGATTTCAGAATGTTAAGGGCTGCTAGCAGGTTTATTGAAGTCTGGAATTGGTTTTAGAATACCAGGGGTTCTCTGCAGGATCAGTGAAGTCTGGAAATGGCTGTCAAATTTGTGGGTTCCTAGCAGGATTAGTGAAGTTTGGAAATATTTTTAGGATGCCTGAGGCCAGTAGTAGACGTAATGGAGTCTGTGACTGGTTAAGGCATTAATGAAGTCATACATCCTCCTTTCTTCCTAGCTATCACCCTTCATATATAATTGACCTGAGCCCTTCATTGCTCATGCAAGTTTGTTTTATTTACAGATGAAATGCTGGCAAAACCCTGCACAAATGCCATTTATATATGAAAATGCAGACACTCAGCAAGGTGAAAAAAAAACTAAAATAATTTATTCAAAATCACCAAGTACATTGGACTGCATCCTTCATCAGGAAGTACATAGTTTTGTTGCATCAAAAGGATTTAAACATGAAGTAACAGGCTGACAATAACAGGTCTAATAATCACTGAAGCTGTTTTTTTTCCATCTATTGATAATGGCTGTAAGAACTGTAGTGCAAACATCAGAGGAAATAATTGTTCATTCAAGTAGGCAAAAATGAGGCGAGAATGATGAACAGATAAACAGATACTCAGTAACTTCTATAGTTAAATAGAAAGATGGACAAACAGTCAGATAGATGAACAAAACCATATGTGACTTCTGTAACAGTTAAGTGCCATTATCATAAAGTCCTGTAAAATATATACTGAAACCAAATGGATGCACTTGAAGTTAAATCTGAATTGTTTCTTACAAAAATGTTTTAACAGTAAGAATCAATAAGTTCTGCTTATTCTGGTTTAATCTCAGAAGTATTGCCACTGATGATAATAAAGCAAAGGGGAAATTCCAGAAACAAGGAGAAAAACTGATTTTGAATACAGATCCTTAAGAAGAATAACAACAGCCATACAGCATATTAGGGTCTGAATGGAGAGATGAAACGTCAGCAAGAAAAGGAGAGTAGTAGTGCTGAAATTTAATTCATCCTCAAGTCCTGATGAGTACTTTCGTGAGGTGGACCCCATTTCACAAAATTTCACCAAGGCAACACTGATATATAGACTGTATTTATATAGCATATATCATGGACAGAAATAGCTCAAAAATTTAAAAAGACAGCTGGGTGCACAAGACCCAGGATAAAAAGTGCCCAATCCTGGTAGGTGCACTGGTGCCAGGACAGGAAAAAATGACACTGTAGAATCCTCAAAATATGGAAACATTCCTACAATGGAGCCAGGCCCAGGGGGAGGATGGCCCACCTGTTGTAGAAGGAAGTAGTAGTCCAGAAAAATCACAAAAACTGATAGGCCAAAGAAGAGCCATAAACATGATAGAGTGGACTATTGAGGATAAGTAAGAAATTATGTACTGTTACTGTTATGCAAAAAGCCCAGAATTTCCAGACACAAGATATACAAAATGATTAAGAGAGAAATTAGAGGAAAGAAAAATACTTCTACAAGAAAAACTGTCAGAAGCTTCAAATGAAAATTTGCATTCATTAATACAATAGATTTGCGAAAACCAGTACATAGATCAAGAAACTGATTGGTTTGGAAAAAGAAGCATCTGAGGAAGTGTGAAAATATAAACAACAAAACCTAGAGATATTTGAAAAGTATAAAAAAGAAATACGGATGTGCAAAAAAAAAAAAAAGAGAAATTTGATATGGTGCAATATTTATGCAAAGAAGAAAGCCAAATTATTCAATATAAAGAAGCAGCCCCCAAAGATATTCAAAGAGAAATACAGGCAAAGGCATCTGGATATGGAACATTTCACAATAATAAAAATAATATCACAAAGATTGAATATAGAAAAGAAGATTAGTAAAGTAGAAGTTAAAAAAAATCAAAGTTGAAGTTATGGTGTGTGCAAAGTGGAGGATTTGGTGTAGAAAGTCTAACACAGATTACATCACAGCATGATGGAGTAAGTCCCCAAAGTAAGGAGAAACAGGAAGATCAGGAGATATCCAATGAAAAAATGTGGCCATGGGAAAGAAAAAGAGATTTAATATGGTGTAATATTTATGCAAAGGAGAAAGCAAAACTAACCAATATAAAAAGAGCAGCACCAAAGATTTTTGAAAAGAAATACAGGCAAAGGAATCCAGACATGGAAAACTTTACAATACAAAAATAAGAAGACAAAGAAGAAAAGTGGAAAAGGAGATTAGTAATGCAGAAGTTAAAGAAATAGAAACTGAGGTTATGGAGTACCTGCAAAGTGAAGGATTCAGTGTAGAAAGTTGAATGCAGAAAGCACCACAACAGGATAGAGCAATGGCTATCCAAATTGAGGGGAAAGGAGTGGATGAAGAAGCAATTAGTCAGGTGCCATATCAAGATATTTTGGAGCCCTCCACAGGAAACTAGTATAAACATTCACTTGAAGCTAGACAGCAAGGAAAGGAACAGGAAACTGTGGAAACTGATACAGTCAATGTTGAGGAGTGATATGCCCGTGAGTTCCCATATGACAGAACAATGGATGGCACAGGATGAAATTGAAGAGAAGATGCCACAGGAAGATGCTATAGAACTTTCGGTAGAATGCCTGCAGGAAATGGAAAACAAAGGATGTGGCATCAGTCTGGAAGAAAATTAATTAAGGAACAGTTGCTTGTTTAAATAAACATGGATAGATATATTAAGATCAATGAGAGAAATAGATTGCAGAAGGTCAATAAAACCCAAAAAGTCAGAAGTCTGATAAAACAAATGAATGCAGTAATTAGGACTGTCCATAGAGATCCATGCGATATAATAGAAGTAAACGGGATATATTACTGTGCAGCTAAATTAATAACTGATAAAGTTCAACCACAAGAACAGAAGATAGTGAGGGAAAGGAAGAGGAGAAATTGAATACCATCATGGAAGTATCAAATAGAGAAAAATATAAAGCAATTAAGACAGGAAATGTCACTGTTAGAAGACTATAGAACCGAGAATAGATCAACAAAAATACTAAGAAAGATAGATGTGATAAAAGCAATGCACAATATTAGAACAGACCAGGATCTATCATACACTATCCCAAATAACAAACTAAAAATTTTAGCACAGGCGGAAAAACTTAGAAGAAACACAGATAAACATAAAGGAAAAGTGCAAATTAAGCAATTTATTGATGACCCAAAAAGGTTTTATAGGGAACTGGGAAATAAGGTTAAAAGAATTGAAAGACTGCCAAAAAAAAGAAGAAATAGATACATTTTGGAGAAGTATCTATGAAGATCCTGTGGAACATAACAAAGATGCTAAATGGATGGAAGAAGTAAATGAAGGAATAAGGAGTTTAAAGGTACAATGAAATTGGATGAAGTAATGGCTAGAGAGATTGAAACAAAGTTAAGAAAAGCCTCTAATTGGAAAACCCCAGGCCCAGATTTAGTCATGAGTAAGAACTATTTATATGGCACCCAGAACAGACACCAGCCTGGCTAACAACAGGAAAAACAATGCTCCTACTTAAGAGTGAACATGCAAGTTACCCTAAAAATTATACACTAATAACTTGCCTTCCGACGATGTATAAACTATACATGGGAATTGATGTTGGTAGAGTTTATAGTTATTTAGAAGAAAACTCAATTATGGCAGTAGAACAAAAGGGCAATAAAAGAAAATCTTATGGAACAAAGGATAATTTGTTGTTAAATAAAGTCATACTGGAGAACTGTAAAAAGGGGAAGAATTTAAGTATGGCATGGATTGACTATAAAAAAGCATTTGATAGTATCCCACATTCGTGAATAAAAGAGTGCTTAAAAATGTATAAGATACACCCTACACTGATCGACTACATTACAGTGACCATGAAACAGTGGCAGACCACTTTGCAATTAAGCCATGATAAAGGATAGATTATTTTCCCAGGAATAAAAGATAGCTTCTATTCTGCCTTGCCATTAACCCATTAAGCTGTTTACTTAACAGCTTAGGCCATGGCTACAATTTGGCTCCTAGAAAACAACAGTGTTAAGACTTCTCATCTTCTCTTTGTCGATGATTTAAAACTGTATATCTCATCAGAAGAGAAACTGAAAGCACAGCTGCAGATTGCCAAAATTTTTTCCGATGACATAAGAATGTCACTTGGTCTTGAAAAGTGTGCAAAAGCAACCTTTAAAGCAGGAAAACTGCAGCACCAGGAAAACATCAGTTTGGGACAAGAATGTGATATAAAAGTAGTGGAGCAAGAGGGAGTGTATAAATATTTGGGAATTGATGAAGGATCAACAATAAAACATGAACAAATGCGAATAAAACTTAGTAAGGAATACTTTAGAAGACTTAAATTCATTCTGAAAACAGCACTGACATCTAGGAACAAAATCCAAGCTATAAACGAATTTGCTCTTCGTGTCTTAACTTACTGTTTTGGAGTGATTGACTGGCCCCAAAATGTGTTGGATAGATTAGATAGGAAAATAAGAAGGATGCTTCATGCTCACCAAATGATTTATAAAGATGATGTATACCAAGATTATATATTCCCCATTCTGAAGGTGAGAAAAGCCTCCTTGAAATTGATTACATATATAGATCTGCATTTGTGGGACTCCACACATATTTGCTAAACTCACAAGACCCAAATATAGTGAAAGTTTTGAAACATGAGGAGAATAAATCTAAGATGACTTCTCTCCTTCACTTAGCAGAAGCATATTGGCGTCAAGCAGGAATAGAAATCAAACCAGAAGCACATAAAAATCAGGCAGCAACTGAATGTACCAAAAAACAAAAGAAGAGACATTGGAAACTAAGGTTGGGTGGCACAATGCCAGGGTAATCCTATGGGCTAGGTTTGTAAAGGCTCCAGGGGCATTAACCTAGTACATACCTATGAACCTATGAACCTATAAGGTAAAGGACCAGATGAGAAGGCAAGAAATGTGGAAAAAGCATAAATATAGTTGCAAGTATAGAAAACGTCTTGAAAAACCTCATGTTGATCAGGAATGAATGCAGGAATGGTTAAGGAGAGACAAATTCAAACCAACAGATGAAAGGTTAATATTGGCAGGCCAAGACAGTGGGCTACGTACACGCTGGTTTACAAAGTGCATTGAATATGTGGGAGAAACAGACAAATGTAGGTTTTGTAAAACTGAACTGGAAACATTCACACACCTTGGTGCTGGTTGTGACATACTAATGGCAGAAGGACTGTATACTGAAAGGCATAATAATGTGGCAAGACTGTTGCACTGGGGATTGTGCAAGCATTATGGTATTGAAGTGGCTGAAAAACACTGTAAACATGAGCCACAAAGCATCACAGAAAATGATGAAGTTTATATCACATGGGATCATCCATTACCAACAATTCAAAAGACAGATACTAGAAAACTGGATATAGTGGCCCAAGAAAAGAAGACAAAAGTAGCACTGATCACTGAAATTGCTACACCCAGTGACTACGGTGTCTTGAGTACAGAGACACAAAGTCATAAAATATCAGGATCTGCAGGCAGAAACGAGAGCTATGTGGAAGAAAGCTACCCAGACAGTTCCAATAGTAGTAGGAGCAACGGGTCTTATAAAAAAGAATCTACAATTGTATTTAGGTATGTTACCAATCCATGAAACCCCGTACGAATTGCAGACGGAGTCATTACTGGGCACATTGTGGGTACTGCGAAGAGCACTTTTAGCTGACATCAAAGACTTAAACAATAGTAATTTCACAACCATTAATTGCACTTTGACTTAGGAATGGGGGCCATTCATGTCATAGTATTAGAAACCGAAAACATTTGGAGAAATAAAAAAAATATTATATTCATAATGTAGCAGAAAGTATTCTAAGTACTAAGTCAATGCAAGAGTGGAGAAAGGAGATTATACCAGTTGGGATAACTGCAATTAGGATTAAGGAGGATAGGCAAAAGGGGGATGATATTTGCTGGAAAAACTAGTAAAGAAACCAAGAGATTGGGAGCAAACAACTAGACAGGGAAAGGTAACAGAATGGGAAAAGGCCAAAAAAGACATTTGGACTGCAGGATAGAGACTGCCTTCCATATTAGGGACTGATATCAGAGAATACGCAAAGAGAAAGAGGTAGGGGAATGCTAAGAGAAATACCTGTTCTGGTAGAGTTTTTAGTTGATTCTAGAACAGAAGTTGCTGTTAAACAAGGGATAACATATAAAATATTGCACAATAACTATAGGAATCAAATGGAAGCGGTTAGAAAAGATTGGGAAGACATGCTTGATAAGCAGTTCACAAGGAAACGAGTGTATATGTATGTCTGCCAAATATGCAGCAAAGTCTAGAAGATTTAGGATTTTTGCTTGGGAGTGTTTGCATAGGTATTTTTATACCTCAAGCAGACTCCAAAGAATTTTTCCTCAGGTAGATGACAAATGTTGCAGGTGTGATGGGGAAGAAAGAGGTAACTGGGAACCAGTCTATGTCAGATGTTTGACTTTTCAGAAACATGAAAAAAATATTAAAAAGACCATATGATCAAGTTTCCGAACATAAAAAAAAAAAAAAAAAAAAAACCCCAGAAAATCTACTTTTTTATGTTTTTGCAGTGGGACAAGCCCCCCCACACCCCTCATGTGGGGGGCTTTGCCCACGACACTCACTGAAAATTATATACACCAACTTCGAGATCACACTATAGTGGCAAAAAGGGTACATTTCCTGATCCTTGCTGTACTGTAATCTCCACTCAAAAGCTTAGAGTTTTCAAAAACTCGATCATATGGTCTTGAACATATGGAGTTCGAGTTCCAGGTCAATTGATAGGGATCCAACAGGGAATATATGTTTTGGGGTGTAATTAGTTGGTAGACTTTAAGATTTATCTACAGAATACTTTGTCAGAAATATTGGGTAAACAAGTGGCTATAACTAAGAAAATTTGTTTTTGAGCTGGAATACAGGATCTGAATTGTCTAGACATAGTAAGGACTTGTTAAGTTTAATTTTTGGTGGTTGCCGATAAATCAATTCTAGAAAATGGAAATCAAAGTCTATACTCAAATATTTGATGTAGTGAATATTATAACACAGAAAATAGAACTAGAAATGGGAGCTTTAGAAAAGGGAGGAGTAAACTACATATTAAAAAAAATGGAAATTGTGGGAACAACAAATGCAGAATAATATTTTGGAGGAATAGTGAAAAGGCTGGAATTGAGCAATTTATGTAATCTTGGATTGATGCTAACTGGATAAAAGCATGTTATGTGATGTATAATGTTTGTAACTGTGAACTTATTAACATGGTCTGTTTTCTTTTATACAAATGTTTGTTTGCATGTATCTTAAGTGATGTCAAGAAACATGTTTAAAAAAAATATTGCCACTGTTTAAAGGTTGACTATAATCCAAAACAGGCAGAATGTTTTAATCAAATATTGATCTTCTATGAATTATTGCTGTTTTTATGCCACTCTATGACATTAATATTATTTTGCAATTTGTTTTGCATCAAAATGTTATTATTGAGATGACATTTTGATGTGCTTCTATTTCTCAGGCAAGCTGGGTTCTTTCCACATGGCAATATGCTGTGATTTTTACTTTACGTTAAAGACTTGATCCCAAACTGATTCAAAACTATAGTGCCTTCAAATGTTTTCTTCTAATAGGTCAAGTCAGCTGTCAGTTAATGTTCAAACACCTCCCTCTGAGATTTGCTAGTTGAATAATGGTTATTACATTTGTGTAGTTCAGTCATATATTTGAATGATCCCATACAAAAGCATAAAAGTTAACCATTGTTGCTTCTCTGAACCAAGAAAACAAGCATGATGTTCTGTTTAGGAACTTGCCAACTAGCAAAAGTATATCTTAAAAAGTCACTTGCATCTTTCTGAAGAGCTACTCAGCTAAACTTTGAATTCAAGGATTAGTGCTTCTAACTCAACAGGAAGAGGACTTCTTCTGGCTTTCCTGGTTAGGGGTCGCCACAGCGGATCACCTGTCTGCTCATGACTGGCAGTGGAGTTTTACGGTGTCAAGTTGCCAGCCAGGCACCCAACCTTCCACTGAAGGCACACACACACGCACACACTCACACCTAGGGCCAGTTTGGAGTGTCCAATCCACCTACAGCATGTCTTTGGGATGTGGGAGGAAAACAGAGCACCTGGAGGAAACCCACGCGACCACAGTGAGGACATGCAGGATCCTCACAGGAGGCACCCCAGACAAGGATCGAACCGGAAAACCTCTTGCTGTGAGGCGACAATGCTAACCACTGCACCACCACGGCTGCCCCTCAACAGAAAGAGGACAATGAAGGAAAATAGGTAGCAAAATGACATGCTCTTGGGATGTAAACTGTTTGGAATGAAGCAAACTTTACTGAAAAAAAAAATCATTGCAGAATGGCCACTGACCTTACTATGCCAATGGGGGACAGAAGATAGAAAAATAACAATAGTCCTTTAGGGCCTCTGATATTTCTGTGACACAACTTAATGTAACCCTCTGATGGTGAATTATGATTTGACACTCTCAGGCAACAGATACTTTAAATGTAGAGTATGCAAATTAAAGAAGAACAACTAGAGTCTCACTCGTATTGTAGGCAGAGATCGGTCACGGTGTTTACAGCTTCTACTTCCATTACATCTGGACGAGAGTTTAGGAAGGTGTCGTACTCACAAGGATCTGCCAGAATGAAAAGAAAATGAGAACTTGTGTGACAGATCTGGTGGCTGTTATAGTATTGCACTGTTCAGCAATCAAATTACAAACATGCCCTCTGCTCTATAGCCACACTTCATCACTATGTATTACATAGAAAGTTGCACTATTACAGAAACTTTCGCAAAGTAACACCCTGCATATGCCTACTAGCAAGAATTCTTACCAAGCCTCATATTTCCTATCAGTCCTGAAGCTGTCTTGCACAATAAATATGATTCAGATTTGAAGATAATTTTTACGCATGCAGATAATTCATTCCAGTTTTCGATAACTTGAAACTTTTGTTATTGTTATTGTTTTTTGTTGCCTCTGCAGTTTAATTTTTCCAACTCTTGAAGTGACTTCTTTTTATTTCATAGCTGGGTAAGTAAATGTTTTTTTCTCAGACTCTGTTCTTCTACAACCATGCCACAAGGGAAAGAGAAAATGCAATATATCCAGAGATATTTGTAGTGCAGCTAATGGACCAGCATATGTTTGGGAAGTGAAAGAAATCTGGAGTAGCTGGAAACAATCTAGGCAGACAAAGTAGAACACACAAAACTTCACACAGATAGTCAGAGATGAACCCTGAACCCTGAGGTTGGAAGGCAAACCCCTTTCCAGTACAGCACTGCTTGATGATTACCATTTTACCATTTACTTTCTACACACATAATAAGCTGTAGACCAATTTGCTCCTCCTGTTCTAACTTACAGTTTTAGAGTGATTGACTGGCCCCAAAGGTGCTAGATAAGTTGGACTGGAAAACAAGAAAAATGGTTCATGCTTATCAAATGATGTATAAAAATCAGTGCAGGCTAAGATTATTTATACATATATATATATATATATATATATATATATATATATATATATGGGTCTGCTTCACATAATCGCGCATCCAAATGTTCAACTTTCATATGGCCGAGACCATATGATCGAACATTTAAATCTTCAACAATGTGAAAAAAAAAAAAAATAAACAAAACAAAACAAAAAAAAAAAACTAAACAGTGCTAAAAGGGGGGCAAGCCCCCTGCACCCCCCAAACCCCTCACCATTTAAATATACCAACTCTGAGATCATACTACATTGCGGTAAAGGGAAATCTTTCCATTCCGCGCTCTATGGAGATCCCCATTCAGACTGTTCAAACTTTTAAAAGTTCGATCATATGGTCTTGGCCATATGAAAGTCGAGCTTTCAAAAGTCTGACCATCTGAAGGAGCCCCCCCCCCAAAAAAAAAAAAAAAAAAAAAATATATATATATATATATATATATATATATATATATATATATATATATATATATCATTCTGAAGGAGGAATGGGACTCCTCAAAATTGATCACATGCATAGATCTGCAGTCATGGGACTGCATATGTATCTGCTGACCTCACCAGATCCAAGCATAGTGAACATTTTAAAACATGAGGAGAAGAAGTCTAAGATGCTTAGTTTAGCAGAAGCATATCAATGTTAAGTGGGAATGGAAATCAAACCAGAAGTTAATAAAATTAGACAGCAACTGAATGTGCCAAAAAAATGCAAAAAAGAATATAAATAGTAGGATCAGATGAGAAGGAAAGAAATATGGAAAATGCATAAATATTAAGGGAAGTATAGAGATTTCCTGTAAAATCCTCGTGTTGATCAGGATTTGACACAGGAATGGTAAAGGAGAGGTGGGTGGCCCAGTATAGTGGACTACATACGCATTGGTTTACCAAGTCCACTGAGAATGTAGGAGAAACAGACAAATGCAGGTTATGTAGATAAAAATGGAAACAGTCACATATCTTGTTGTTGGGTGTGATACACTTGTGGCACAGGGCCTGTATACTAAAAGGCACAATAATGTGGCAAGATTGTTGCATTGGGGATTGTGCAAACACTACAGTATACAAGTAACTAAAAATGATTGGAAAAATGAACCACAAAACATTGCAAAGAATGATGACATTTACATCACATAGGATCTCCTATTACCAGCTGTTCAAAAAAAGAAGCAATGAAACTAGATATAGTAGTCCAAGAAAAAAAGACAAAAAGTAGCACTGGTCATTGAAATTGCTACACCCAGTGATTACAGTGTCTTACGTACAGCAAGACACAAAGTCATAAAATACCAAGATTTGCAGGCAGAAATGAGGGCAGTGCAGAAGAAGGATACCCAGACAGTTCCAATAGTAGTAGGAGCAATAGGTCTAATAAGAAAATAATTTATAGTCATATTTAGATATGCTGCCAATACATGTAACTACATATGACTTACAGAAGGATTCATATAAGAGCACATTAGAAGTGTTGTGAAGAGCCCTTTTGACTAACATCAAAGAGTAAAACAATACTAATTTTGTGAGCTTTAATCATACTCTGAGTTAGGAATGGGGTCCATTCTCATCCTGGTATTAGAAATCAAAAAGACTTGGAGAAATTAAACCATGATAGTCGTAAATGAACCCTGGGCTTTGAGGCTGGAAGGCATATCCCTTAAAAGTAAGGCAGTGTTTGATGATTACCATTTTAACATACACGCATTTGGCCACAGTATGCAAAATATGAACCAACTAAAAACAAAGAAATACACTGAAAGGATGCTGCTGTTTTTTTCTTTTATTAATGGCACAATGGAAGTCATTTAAGTGGTTTTATCATAAGACTTCATCAGAAATGTTTTAGAACACCAAATAGTTCAATTTAACTAAAATATATAGAGGGGGATCAATAACACCTACACGCTAATTTTTACTGTGTGCGCATCGGCCACAAAAAGTTTTACATTCAATAAACTTGGTGTAGTGGCATGTACTCATGCACAAACATGACAATTTCTGTGGCATGCAAATTACAGCATAAGTAACTGAACTGTATGCTAATGAAGCAAACCAACATGGTGCAGTGATTCAACAAGGTGTAAAGCAACTGTGTAGACTCCGTACTTGTGTTGCCCATGTATTCAAAAACTTTTCAAATACAGCCACGGAAAAGAGTCCACACAGAAACAAGAGCCAGTAAAAGTGATTAGATTTGAACAGAACTGACCTTAACAAGTAACAGCAGACAAATTATGGCATTATTAGACAGAGTGAATGCTACAAAAGTATAGTAACAATAGCAACAATCCTTTTTAAGTGCCATGAAACAAATGCAGCTTTACTCCCCCACCCCCAAATGAAAAATATACTTGTAACTGATGTACACAGCTAAAAGTGTAAATCCCATGGAACAGACTGTTCTTACTGTCATTTAAGCATAAGCAGTATGTATCTGATGGAATACAGTCAACCTGTATTTCTCTGTGCACATATATAGTGAAGTAATACCCTCCCTTGTGTGTACAACATTGGTCTCCCTTTCAGTTTCCCTGCCTACATGGTTACCAAACATATAGATTCAGAGCTGTCAGCATGCTGAAGATGCAAATTAAGTGAACACTCATTAGAATTGCTGAATCCCCCAAAAATGTAACCATGTAGGGATGCTCACTTTGTGTATGGACTTCCACAGTGTTTGTTTTCAATGGATGGCAACAGTGAATGATGACATCGGGGGAGCTGTCAGGTTACACTTACAGAGGTGTACATGTATGTCTGTGAAGTGTGAAAGTGCATGCAAGCAGTGTACAGTTCACAAGTTCTGTTTCATACACTTTATTGTTTGTTAAAATGTGCCATTTCTGTCCACTTTAAGTAATTTTTAAAAATTTTTGTCATTGTTTATGTGATGCGGCACTTGGAGCAACCACGGAAAATGGACGAATGAATAGCAAGTTTCTTGGTGCTTGTCATATAACTATCCCTGTGGCAGCATGTGTATGTCTAGGGCTAGATTATATATGGTCCTGGGCCCTAGTACAGGGTCTGCAACCTTTTCTTCACTTTTTGAACTGCATGTTTGCTCGATATCGCAGGAAGGGAGGAAAGTAATAACAAGATTACCTGTGTTTACTTTATTTAAGCGTAGGTGCACGCAGTAGCTATAAAGCAACCATGTAGTGTTCAATCTGTTTTTTTTCCTGAATACTTCAATACCACTGGAGTAGAAACAAGCCAATTTTAGTCCTGAAATAAAACTGTGTCAACTGCTGCTTTTTCAAGTTAAGTCCTGAACCTAAAATGTATTTTTTAATAATATTCTGGCATATCCTTGTATTTCTTAACTTGGTGCAGTAATCAAGTAAATAGTGGTGGATTTGTACAGAATGTACCTTAACATGTGACAGCAGACATTTATTTTACTTATATGTGCCCATTAGTAAGTTTTTTTCTTATTCTTCTCATTTTTAATTGCACTTCATGATGCACTGCATAGCACAAACAGTGGAAGTGGGGAACAAATACATTTCAGGTTTGGCTGTGTTTATCTGGTTTGTACAAAGCATGGCGTACCACCTAGGAAGCAGACAGCCAAAAATAGAAACTGGATATATTCAATTAATGTCCTTGGCCATCAAGAAGACCAGCCTGGAGTACAGATGGTACTGGGCAGTTTACAGCAATGAAGTGCAACATAGACAACTGTTTCCGCAACATTCTTGTAGCAAGAAGTGTAAGTGTAGGATAGCAATACACATAGTCCTTGGTTTGAATACAGCATATTCCATTAAGTATTACTGTTACTGATGGAATAATCTATGTATTATCACATTTATGATCAAATATATGACTAGGGGTAGACTGTGTACTATAGTCCTTTAAATATATTTGTGCTATCTGGACTGGCATGGCTTTAACTTTTGCGAAAAACACATCACAACTACCTATACATGCAATTGCTTGCCACTGTTGCATTCTGCTTGTCAGGCATTAGCAATGTGGCTCACATTTGCACACTGCTTATCTACATGCAAACAGGATTAACTCGCATGTGTGTACACTTTGTTAAACATCTCGCAAATCTGCTGCTCATTGTGCTATGGAACTGTATATGTGATGCCTTCATATTGGTGTTTATTGTTCATTTCCTTTGTATGACATAAAATTACATGTGGAAACATTGTAAACTAATGGCATGATCTAACTATATGTCATACATTTACAATTCATCCATGTGTTGGCCCCCTCCAAGCAGTACAACCCTGGGGTCTCAGTATTTTTTTCTACACACATATCAACCACACTACAGAGTGTAATATATAATGCTGTGTGCTCCCTCATGGACAGGGTCAGTTGGTGGTGCTCATAACCTCACTCTGTCAGATTCAAACATCCAACTATGCTCAATAAGGGTACTTGTGTTTTTATACAGCTAGGCTTCTACACACCCTAATATTGTTAGGCTACTGGCATCACAGGAACCTATGAATCTATGTGACTGTGCAGGCCTCCAATCCTGTTGCCCCTACATGGCCCCCTGATGCCATCTACTATAAGTTCAGCTGCAATCTTGTATAAATCAGACTTGTGTCATGGTGCTTCCATAAAGTACTGAGTTCTGCAGTCTGTGTACTTAGATAGGTAGGGGTTCTGTTCTCACTGTAGTCAACTGTGTATGTGTGTGTGTCTAGCCAGAAGAGTAAGTGTGTATCCTGCAATTACCACCCCAATCCCATAAATTGACAGCATTTTGATACTTGCACCTGCCTACAGATCCATTTCAGGCAGGCCTCTCAACTTCTTCTCTCCAATATGCACTACTGATGTCATCTACTATAATTTCACCTGCACATCTGTGCAAATCAGACTTGTGTCATGGCACTTGAATTAAGTCCTGTGTTCTGTAGTCAGTGCACTTAGATAAGTAGGGGTTGTATTCTCACTGCAGTCAACTGGCTCTGTGTGTGTGAGCTGTTACTTGACATTACAGAGGGTATTTTACACCAGCATGTGGGATACTATTACCATATACAGATGTCATTGGCCATGTCAGATTACTGCATATGCAGTCATCCCATCAGGACATGATCAGATACTGGCCTGGAGGCCAGGCAGGTGTCACCTCATCTGATACCAGACAGATTACAGCGACATGTTTTTTAATATATCCACATATGTCATGGCATGGTTTGTAGGCACTGTGTTATCTTGATGAGAAATCCCTGTGGTCTGTCCAGCTGCTGCATGTGTCTGGTGAGGTATATGCAAAAGAGAGCATTATACTGTATTACTGTTCTGATGAGATTTGACTACAGTGCTGTCATACAATCCTGAGATCTGAATATGATGGTGTGACGTAATGATGTTCACCACACATTTGTACTGGAAAATAATTAAAGAGAAAAGTTAGAAAGTAATGAGACACATTACAGTTTCTGACTTCATAACTCTTACAAGAGAGAACACTATAAAGTAGTGAAATAATGATGCTACCCAGTGTATAACTTCACAAGGCAAATATAAGTGACAGGTACAATTATCAGTTCAACAACACAAATGAAAATGTACCAAGCACTAATGTAGCTATGCACTCTAAGCGTTAGACACAAAATCTTTTGTATCCCTGAATCCCAAAGAGAGCATACAGGGATATGGCACAGTTATCATCACTTGCACAAGGTGTTTTGTGTGTGTGTGTGGGGGGGCAGGAAATCTAGGCTAACACAAAAGGTTGGTGAGTGTGCGTAAATAAAAAAGGGAAGTGGGCAGGATGAATCATGTAACTGTTGCTTGTATCTTTAGGCATCCTCCCTGTGAAAGTTGGCATGTCTGACAAGTGTGAGCATTGCATGGTAGAGTTGGCAGTTTATTGTTGTCACCCTTGACCACAAGAATTGGCTCTGCCAGCAGTTGCACTGGCACCTCCATGTCCAAGTTCAGATGCAGTGCTGCTGCATGAATGTGACTGGTGTCTGCTGGATGTGCTCCCTTCATGGGAATGCCCTGGACCATGGCCCCATGGCCTGCCATATCTGGGTGTGGACAGCATACTCATCAATGGAATAGTAGAAGCACTGCCACTATGGGAGAGTGATCAGGCATGGCCACATTGCAGATGTTGTGGCTGACCTATGCCCATGAGGACGCCATTCCCCTCTGAGCAGACATTTCATTACAGACACTGCTTATTCCAGCATGCCATTCATCAGATACATTGCATCATCAACACGATGGAGGCAGTCATGCATGTCAAACTGTGCCACATCTACAACCCTAAGCATTTCTCTGGAGCACCTTTCTGAACATGACTGCACCTCCATGATGACCCTAAACATATGTTGAGTGACACAAGAACAGACATCTGCACCAAGTGAAGGAGGGAGAGCATCCCCTCTCCAAGCACTCCTATCAATCCTTCGGCATGGTACCTCACCCAGACTTTGGTTATGGTCAGCGTCAACAGGCACTGAAGCTGCAGTTGCCACTGTATATCTAAGCAAAACAACTTGAGAACACAGTACTTAATGTCACTGCCACAGCACAGTTTGTCTTGGGTGCTGTCAGAGTGCATGTTATACAGGATGACATCATCAGTGTATGTTACAAGAAGATGTTCTGAGGAGTGCCTGACATAGGTGTTACAACATACTGATTGATAAATTCATTCACAAACCAGTTAACAGCAGTGAGAGTAAAACCCTATCTGATTATCTACAGATCACAGTACTTAACACAAGTGCCACATCACAAGTCTGGCTTTTTTAGAGTCAGACAACCCTTTATAGCCGATGATGTCAGAAGTGTCTGTTGAGAAGAAGATGGCAGTAGGAGTGTTTCCTATACTGGACTAAGATGATATCTTGATTGTCAACCAACTGAACACAAACGCATGCACTAGTTGACTGCAGTAAGATAGAATCTAACTACAGGTCACAGTACTTAATGCAAGTGCCACAGCACAAGTCTGGCATTTATAGTGTCAGACAGCACTTCATAGCTAATGACATCAGCAGTGTATGTTTGTGGGAAGATGCGAGGCCTGTATGAAAGAGATGTGTATTCTTGTCAAAATACTAGTTCTCCATAGAGCTGGATTGTCAACAGTAGGATTCACACTTATGTCATCTGACTATATGCACAAGTTGACTGCAGTGAGTTTAGAACCCCTACCTAACTAGTTACACTAGCTAAAGAACTCAGTACTTAATGCAAGTTCCACAAAATATGTCTGGCTTTTGTACTGCTGCTGGACAATTTATGGTGGATGACATCCACATTGGATGTTTGAGAGATGTTGGGAGGCCTGTATGTAATTGCTGGGTAGCCATGTACAACTATCAAAATTATTTGTTCTCCATGGGACTGGATTGCTGACAGCAGGATACACACCTATGCTCGTCTAACTATACACACAAACCAGCTGACTGCAGTGAGATTAAACCCTTACCTAACTAGGTACACCACCTAGATAACTCTGTACTTAACACAAGCACAATGGTGCAAGTCTGACTTTTAGTCTGCTGCTGGACAATTTATAGTGGATGACATCCTCACTGGATCTTTGAGAGAGATATTGGGAGGCCTGTATGGAATGGCTGAGTAGGCATGTATGATTGTCAACATATCAGTTCTACTTGTGACTGGATTGATGATAGTAGGATACAGACTGATGCTCTTCTGACTATGCATACACACTTACACCAACACAGAGACACACACATAATGTGGCTGCTGTGGTAATTTCACACACATGCAAATATCTTGTTCCCATCTTCAAAACACAGTATGTGATGACTGTAACACCCCTGAAGTATGTTGTTGCCTTGTCATAGTGTTTTTTATATATGATGCCATCATCATTATATGATGTGGATAACATATCCTGTTATGAGAGTGGTGCGCAAAGTGTGGATTTTGCATTTACTGTTGTGTTTCTAATCTGCAGGTATATGCAAAAAAAACTATCAGGAATGCATGTAGCAGAACTGAGACATATGCAGCTGTTTCTCAGTATGGTTGTGTACATTAAACACAGTAAGTGTGTAATGTACACAACCATACTGAGACATATACAGCTGTTTCTCAGTATGGTTGTGTACATTATGCACTTACTGTCACATATAGACACACACATTTTTTGTGATCAGCTTGGATGCAAATGTATACGTACAGTGTTCATATTTGTGAAGAATTAGTGCCCACTTTAATATATGTATAAGACAATCTGTATGTCAATTATCAGTATAAAGGTTTATATGATGTAACAATGCAGTTGTGCTACATATTATTGTACTGTAAATGATGTTTGGGAACTAGTACTGACATACCAGTTTTCAAGTGCATGGATGCAGGGGACACATCACTTAATATAATTACGTGTTCAGTCATTAAAATGTGTTTTTACATGGATGTTATGGGGATGAAGACTAATTAGGCAATACACATAAGTACTGTATGCTAATCAGTACTTTCCATAGCACACCACCGAGCAGCTTGTTTGCATGATTGGATACAAAGTGTTTGTGTATGCGAGATACACATTTAATGACTACTACTTGAACTTATTTCTAGTCTCCCACCAGGACACAAGTGCTCTTCAGAAATTGCATTCTGCTTGCCGGTAAGCCATTAGACCTCAGGAATTTGTTGTAAAAGTGTTCAGATTTGTAAAGTAATACTTACTTTTTGCTGTATTTGGATCTATACAACTAGTATTTATTTTTCTGATTCCTGACTACTGATCTGCTTATTTGTTTATTTAACTGGTTGATTCTGTCATTCAGGAATTGTGTTTTTACTGATACTACCACTGCAGCTGTGTTGTCTCTTTGCTACTAAAACTGCTGTTATAACTGTAATGTACATCTAATTGACCTAGTCTTGGAGTTAGAAACAGTGTTTACTGATTTAGCACTACAGTTGTCTCTGTTACTGCTTCAGCTGTGCTGTTGTGTTCATTTTCCTTTTTCTTGTATGCACAGGATAATTGGCTGATAAATGTATTGTGCATGATTTATTAACCTGTTTCCAAACTAAGTTATGGCACTGTGATGTGGTTACTGTTGATGCACTCTCAAACTGTAGTAGTAGCATCTATTCTCCTGCTTTATCCACACTATCCTCAGATTTGTATCTTTTACACCCTCTTATCTCCTCATTACTTCCTTTGATCTGTCTTTGTCTCCTTCTACTAGCTTCATCCTCTCTTTTTTTTCTCTCTCTCTTCAGAGCACACTCAAGCAAATCTGCAGTCTGCAGCTACCACTCCACCCATACAGTATAAGAAGGAATCAATACTGCAAACTAAACAAAGATATACATTTTGAGCCTCAAGAGCAGAGTCAGTCCACCCAGGCATTCTACATGTATGTTTTATGAGAGTGACGCTATTACATTAGCAGTATTTTTTAGTAGTTCTCAGCTTGCTAATAAAACTGACTGTTGTAGCCTTGTGTCCCCCCCCCCGCTAGTATAGTAATCTTAACTGTCCAATAGACAGTGTACATTTAATTGACATCCCTGTGACTAAATTAACCATCAGTAGCCCTCTCAGTGCTTTCTGCCTTAGTTTGTATCACTTGGAGGCTCACCTATTTATTTGCATCTCTATACATTCCCCTTCATTGCTAATGTATCTCCCTACTCTAATCTGTGCACAAACTGGTTACTAATCAGCAAGTCAATGTGAAGACACACTCCCAACCTTAATAAACTTTGCTGTCTCTTCTCTCCTTCACTTTATAGGTAGTTTGAATTATTACTTACCCCCTCTGAAGCCTTCATTGATTTCCACTGATTGCCTCTCTGGTTTCTTTGCATTCCACCTGGTTTACACCCCTTGTGCTATCTCCCTCCCCCAATACAAAGTCTATATTAGAATCCTGCTGAGCATGGAGCCATCTTTAAATTTCTAGTCTCACACCAGGACACAAGTGCTCTTCAGCAATTACATTCTGCTTGCCGGTAAGCCATTAGACCTCAGGAATTTGTTTTAAAAGTGTTCAGATTTGTAAAGTAATACTTTTTTCTCTTTTCTTGGTTGGCTCTGCCCCGCTCCATTCACCCTCACTAACTCTCAGGCTCTCTCCACTCCCCCGCCCTGCCCCCTATTCCCTCCCGCCCCCACTACCTCTACATTTATAGTAATCGCAGCCACACCCCACAGCTCACCCTCACATCACCTCTACCAATCACAGCTCCTCAAGTCATATCACATTATATCACACCAACTTGCTCCACACAGAATACTCCTAATCACTCTCATTCCCACTAGGCATTTTTCACATCACCCACATTACTTCCCCATCCACATATAGTGCAACCCTATAATTCCTATTCAGACCCCCCCACCTAGAAACAACTTAAACTTTATAACCATGACTATCACACAACTAAGTCTAGTCTGTCTTCTCATAATTCTTTACAACACCACAAGTTATCACTCTAGCAATATCCCTAAACTTAGTAGCACAACACTGCATTATGCACTCACGTATACAGACACCACACATTATAATAATATCTGCCCACAGTTATTCAAGAACTACATAATGGACCAATTCAGAGCTAAACACATATGCTCTCATTCCTACTCCAAAAAAACACAATACTTTCTCACACTCCTCACCAAACTCCAGCATCTGTATAACCATTTTAACTCCAGGTTCACCATAAGTGGGGATAACCACCCCAACCCAGGCCCAAATCCATCCTGTCCAACACAAACTGCTCCAACACAAATGTCAGAACATAACACCCCCACTTTCTTCATCCCCTGGGCAAATCAACAACAGTAGTAAAACCAACCATCTTTTAATGCTAAATATTAATATTAGAAGTATCAAAAATAAAATACCTGAACTCCAGGCCACAAAAAGCACACTACTCCCCAGACATAGTTGCTTTAACAGAAACCTGGCTAAATAAAAACATAGCTAACTAGAAGTTCTCCCTACTGGCAACAATATCATTAGAGAAGACAGACCACTTCGTAAAGAGGGTGGAACTGCCTTACTGTACAAGTCCAACTTAACTGTCCATCAGTTACCAAACTCCGACCCCTCCCTCAATAATTGGGACATACTTATCTCACAATTTCAACTTCACCCTAAAATGGTCATCACCACAATTGTGATCTATATTCCACCTGGTAATACACCTGCTAGCCTTGAAGACTTCTTATCCTGGTGTTCTTCCACATACTCAAAAGAAACCCTTATTCTGGGGGACTTCAACCTAGATTGGTTCACCTGTATATCAGAACCACCAAGTAATCTAATAAATCTCCATGGCTACCAGCAGCTAGTACAAATTCCAACTAGATGTGATAAAAAATCTAAAAGGGAATCCATCCTTGACTGGGTCCTAACTAACAACCCCACATTGTACCCTTACACAGGCAGTCTCCCAGACACCTTAAGTGACCACAACATAATATACTTTATACGTAGTAGAACAAGCATATGCAAAACCACTAACTATATTTCCACTAGAAACACAAAAAAATTCTCTCCTGAGGTCCTCAACACTTTACTCTGTAACTGTGACTGGACCCCCCTAAAAACCCTCCCACTTGACCAGGCTGTAGCATATTTCAACAAAACATTTCTACAACACCTAGACACTGTCGTTCCCTTCCGCAAAATCAAGGTTAGAACCTCTACAAATCCCTGGCTCAGTAAAGAAACCAAACAAATCCTCACGTCCAGAGACACTGCCTGGCTTTACTATCAAAAAAACAAAGAAACACAAAGCCTAACTAAGTACCAAGAACTGCGCAACTGCGCTACCGTGCAAAAAATGCATTAGGCTGGACAAAAAAATTCTACTACACAACATTACAAACTAAATACCGACACAGCCCACAAAAATTTTGGAAAAATGTAAACCAGCTACTAAAATCCACCCAAAAGGCTACCCCCAAACCAACCACCCCTGACATTAAAGTTCCCATCGAAACACAATTCAACTCCCACTTTGTGAACTCAATTCTATCCTTAGTATCACAGGACAGTTCCTTCCTCACTATCCCCCCCAACACAAATAACACTAATACAAGCTTTACCCTCAAAACAGTTTTCACCACTTCAATCAAAAGCATGCTCTCCAAAGTAAAACCCTCATCAACAGCAGCTGACCTACTCCCCAGCTATTTCCTGAAACTCACAGCAGATGCTATTGCTATCCCAGTCTCCACTTTCATAAACAGATCAGTTGTTGAAAACTATATGCCCAAACTCTGGAAAATATCCTATGTTACACCCATACATAAAGGCGGGACCTCCACTGAACTTAATAACTACAGACCCATTGCTTTTCTCTCCCCCTGGCCAAAATCCTAGAAAAATGCATCCATACCCAGATGCTAAACCATCTCCTAGACAGCAACATCCTGTCACCTACTCAGCATGGTTTAAGACCTGCCCATAGTACCACTACAGCCCTCCTCTGCTTCACAGACACAGTAAACCGTCTCAAAAATGAAGGCCTACAAGTGTCAACTCTTTTTTTGGATATGTCCAAAGCATTTGACACAGCCTCACACCAAATCCTGCTAAACAAACTAAACCAATATCATCTATCAAATTCCACTCTTACCTGGTTCCAAAGCTACTTAACTGACAGGTACCAAGCTGTGAAATGGGAACATTCTCTCTCTCCTCAGCTGCCCATAACTATAGGATATCTTAGGACCACTACTATTCACAGAGAGAAAAAAAAACAAAAAACACAAAGATAATTAGAACCATCATATGTCACATACAATAAATTAGATGGATATAAATAATAAATTTACCTTTGAATTAACTATAGTTTGTAACAACTACAAACTATGACTGATAATTGTTCCAAGCAATCCTTACAATATCAAATAAAAGTAGATACACCAAGCCACGGCAAAGAATAATAAAATCCAATACAATTTATTGCAATGTCGGTAAGCGCTTTCACACAGAAATATTTGCTTCATCAGACCTCAAAAACAATCTAAAACACCAAACATATATATTCTCCATATCATCAATCAAATCAATTAAAACATCAGTTTGAAAGAACCTATAAAGATTCTACATCAGTTAAAGAGAAACTTCCTGCTGGCCATATATATGTATTGTGCTTCCAAATACAGTATACCTGTTAAATCACTTAAAGAGAGCATGTCCCTTCAAAATGGGTTTTATGGAAGTCCTACCATTGATGCCTGGATATTTTTCAGCCTGTAGACGGATTATCCAATGGAGCTCACATTCCTCTGTATAGTTCCTAAAATCCCCACCTCGTATACTGGGCTTAACTATTTCAGCAACACTAAACCCAAATACATGATCAAAACCTACTTCTAAACAATGCTTAGCTAGCTCATTTCATAAATCGTGTCTGTTTATCAAATATAAATGTTCCCTAATGCGCTCAGCTAGGGACCTATTGGTCTTGCCTATATAAAAACAGCCACATACTCTGCAGCTAGCCAAATAAACCAAGTTCCTACTCTTACAATTAGCACATGCCCCAAATTCATAAACCTTCTTGGTTACAGGGTGCACAAAGTTGTGTGAAACATCTATATTATCACAAAAAGTACAGTTCATAAATCTCATTGTTCCTATCTCCATATCATTATCAACCTCAGGTGTATTACATGCATCCTTATAGCACAATTGTCTCTTAAGACTCTTCCTGTTTTTAAAAACATAGGTGGGTTTATCCCCCACCACCTTCTTCAACCCATCATCCAGATGTAAAATTGACCAATTGTCTCTAACTATACCCAGGATGTGCTTAACATCACTGGTATAAAATATGGAGAAGGGAACATCCTGGTTAGGGCAAATCGGTTCATTGATAGCATGAGTATTACAATATCCCTATATTGCACATATGCTGTATAAAATAATAGAGATTAAGTTAGCACTTATACCAATTTTGGTGAAATTATGTAATATTTTTTTTAATTATTTTACAATATATTTGTTACCTGTGGGAGTTGAACCCACAACATCTGAATACATTATTACAATTGACTCCTACAGATGGCTTGAGCTACATACCGAAGCATGCATGCATGCTTGATTTTACAGTTAAGATATGCATGCTTGATTGTCTACTACTGTATAGAAGAGCAATGCTTTTGATAAAATAATATTTTGTCCTGCATATATACTCCTTGCTTCTCTAATTCTTTCCAAATGCTCAGCATGGGCATCCTTATTCAGTGCAATCTTCTGGGGTGGCTGCAAAAGACAAAGTCAGACCTCAGAATATGTTTTAAAAGTGTTCAGATTTGTAAAGTAATACTTTTTCTCTTTTCTTGGTTGGCTCTGCCAGCACATCGTTCACCCTCACTCTCAGGCTCTCTCCGCTCCCCACCCTGCCCTATTCCCTCCACCCCACTACCTCTACATTTATAGTAATCACAGCCACACCCACAGCTCACCCTCACATCACCTCCACCAATCACAGCTCCTCAAGTCATATCACATTATACCACACCAATTTGCTCCACACAGAATACTCCTAATCACTCTCATTCCCACTAGGCATTTTTTACATCACCCACACTACTTCCCCATCCACATATAGTGCAACCCTATAATTCCTATTCAGACCCCCCCACCTAGAAACAACTTAAACTTTATAACCATGACTAACACACAACTAAGTCTAGTCTGTCTTCTCATAATTCTTTACAACACCACAAGTTATCACTCTAGCAATATCCCTAAACTTAGTAGCACAACACTGCATTATGCACTCACGTATACAGACACCACACATTATGATAATATCTGCCCACAGTTATTCAAGAACTACATAATGGACTAATTCAGAGCTAAACACATATGCTCTCATTCATACTCCAAAAAAACACAATACTTTCTCACACTCCTCACCAAACTCCAGCATCTGTATAACCATTTTAACTCCAGGTTCACCATAAGTGGGGATAACTACCCCAACCCAGGCCCAAATCCATCCTGTCCAACACAAACTGCTCCAACACAAATGTCAGAACATAACACCCCCACTTTCTTCATCCCTGGGCAAATCATCAACAGTAGTAAAACCAACCATCTTTTAATGCTAAATATTAATATTAGAAGTATCAAAAATAAAATACCTGAACTCCAGGCCACAATAGCACACTACTCCCCAGACATAGTTGCTTTAACAGAAATCTGGCTAAATAAAAACATAGCTAACTCAGAAGTTCTCCCTACTGGCTACAATATCATTAGAGAAGACAGACCACTTTGTAAAGAGGGTGGAACTGCCTTACTGTACAAGTCCAACTTAACTGTCCATCAATTACCAAACTCCGACCCCTCCCTCAATAATTGGGACATACTTATCTCACAATTTCAACTTCACCCTAAAAAGGTCATCACCACAATTGTGATCTATATTCCACCTGGTAATACACCTGCTAGCCTTGAAGACTTCTTATCCTGGTGTTCTTCCACATACTCACAAGAAACCCTTATTCTAGGGGACTTCAACCTAGATTGGTTCACCTGTATATCAGAACCACCGAGTAATCTAATAAATCTCCATGGCTACCAGCAGCTAGTCCAAATTCCAACTAGATGTGATAAAAAATCTAAAAGGGAATCCATCCTTGACTGGGTCCTAACTAACAACCCCACATTGTACCCTCATACAGGCAGTCTCCCAGACACCTTAAGTGACCACAACATAATATACTTTATACATAGTAGAACAAGCATATGCAAAACCACTTACTATATATCCACTAGAAACAAAAAAATTCTCTCCTGAGGTCCTCAACACTTTACTCTGTAACTGTGACTGGACCCCCCTAAAAACCCTTCCACTTGACCAGGCTGTAGCATATTTCAACAAAACATTTCTACAACACCTAGACACTGTCGTTCCCTTCTGCAAAATCAAGGTTAGAACCTCTACAAATCCCTGGCTCAGTAAAGAAACCAAACAAATCCTCACGTCCAGAGACACTGCCTGGCTTTACTATCAAAAAAACAAAGAAACACAAAGCCTAACTAAGTACCAAGAACTGCGCAACTGCGCTACCATGCAAAAAATGCATTAGGCTGGACAAAAAAATTCTACTACACAACATTACAAACTAAATACCGACACAGCCCACAAAAATTTTGGAAAAATGCAAACCAGCTACTAAAATCCACCCAAAAGGCTACCCCCAAACCAACCACCCCTGACATTAAAGTTCCCATCGAAACACAATTCAACTCCCACTTTGTGAACTCAATTCTATCCTTAGTATCACAGGACAGTTCCTTCCTCACTATCCCCCCAACACAAATAACACTAATACAAGCTTTACCCTCAAAACAGTTTCCACTACTTCAATCAAAAGCATGCTCTCCAAACTAAAACCCTCATCAACAGCAGCTGACCTACTCCCCAGCTATTTCTTGAAACTCACAGCAGATGCTATTGCTATCCCAGTCTCCACTCTCATAAACAGATCAGTTGTTGAAAACTATATGCCCAAACTCTGGAAAATATCCTATGTTACACCCATACATAAAGGTGGGACCTCCACTGAACTTAATAACTACAGACCCATTGCTTTTCTCTCCCCCTGGCCAAAATCCTAGAAAAATGCATCCATACCCAGATGCTAAACCATCTTCTAGACAGCAACATCCTGTCACCTACTCAGCATGGTTTCAGACCTGCCCATAGTACCACTACAGCCCTCCTCTGCTTCACAGACACACTAAACCGTCTCAAAAATGAAGGCCTACAAGTGTCAACTCTTTTTTTGGATATGTCCAAAGCATTTGACACAGTCTCACACCAAATCCTGCTAAACAAACTAAACCAATATCATCTATCAAATTCCACTCTTACCTGGTTCCAAAGCTACTTAACTGACAGGTACCAAGCTGTGAAATGGGAACATTCTCTCTCTCCTCAGCTGCCCATAACTATAGGATATCTTAGGACCACTACTATTCACAGTCTTCACAAATTACCTCCATACCTCCACACAGCATGCATCTATAATTCAGTATGCAGATGACACTACCTTAATCTGTGCTGCACAAAACATTCCCACCCTCCTGCAGACAACTCAACTAGCATTCTCTGACGTTGAAAACTACCTTACCAAAGCCAAACTTATCCTCAATCCAAAGAAAACTCAGCTTATGATTATAACCAGTTCTAACAAAAACACTAACAGTCAATTCACTATCTACTCCACAAATGCTACTACAATTGCTCCAGTGGCACAGGCTAAGCTATTGGGAATAACCATAGACTCCTACCTAAAATTTGATAGTCATCTCAACTTAACTATTAAAAAAGTACATGCCAAACTGGGGTCACTCTACCGTATCAAACCATTTCTTACCAACAACACAAGATCAGCCATTGCTCACTCCCAACTTCTATCCACCCTACTCTATGCATCTCCCATTCTGACTAATCTCAACAAAACTGAACTAAGCAAAATGGAAGCCTGCTATAACAGAATTGCCCACTTTGCTGCAAATTGCTCATATAGAACTCATCACTGTACTGCTTTGAGACAGCTCCACTGGCTTGAACTGCCCAACCTCCTAACCTACAATCAGCTCTGCCTCTGTCATTCGATCTATTACCTCCCCAGTAAGTGTACTTGCTCTCAAAAACCTAGTACAACATCACTCAGCCAAAAGGCCTCTTAGATCATCAAGCAAACTACTACTAGAAGTCACCAACAGCTACAATAGCTTTGGAGATGTGCTATATAGTAGTTCAGTGGCTAAAAAATGGAACTCTGTCCCTACTAGCATTCAAAACACATCATCCAAAGCCTCCTTTAAAGTCCTCATCAGGCAACATCTCAAGCAAAGTTGGCAGGGCCATGATTGCTCCCCAGGCTAGTGAAAGCGGATAACATATACATACAAAATCTAGGGCACTTGATAATAGTTTTCAATCTTACTCACAAACACTGGAATGTATGTACTGTACCTGTTTACTATGTATGTATTCTACCTATGTTCCAAATTTCAGCTGTACACCACAAATCTATTAATTACCTTTATTTTTAAAATTAATATTTTTTTTGTTTGTTCTCTCCACTGTAACTGTTTATGTGCCGCATACCACTGTAAAAACATGTCTCTTATAATTTGTGTGTGTACTGATCATGTCTAAATAACTAAATGTGCCTGTAATTTTTCTTTGTGGGGCTTTTCTCCCCGGGCTTCTGCTGAAAAAGGGCCTTTTTGGCTCAGTCAGACACCCCCAGTTAACAAATATAAAATAAATAAATAAATTATTGGTTAAGGTAGAAATAGCTAACAGATACAATGGTGTACATAGGTAGTGCATATCAGAAATGTTGTGTTATAAATTTTAGGACACTAAAGAAAGTATTTATATGGCTTACTTCATTTGCGCATAGTTAAGTGAGGAACAAACACAGGCCTCTGCTTCACTGAGAAAATTATAAGCATTTTATTGGTTTTCTTTCCTCCATGCAAACTAAGTAAGCGGAGAGGCTTGTCAGTCACACTTTAGACAGTACTGAGTGGAAGAAAATCCCCTGCTGCCTAGCTGTCTCTGTGGCAGCAGGTATAACAGCAGTGAGCTCTTATTTTGAGTACAAATGATACATGGTTTGACTCCAGCTTAATCTATTTTTTACATGTGTATTGAAGTTGTAATGAAATAATTACAAGTGATTATTTTTGCACATGTGAGAAGGACTAACTGCAGGGAAGTACTGTACAAAAACTAACATTACTCAATTTATGTCAGCAGTGTAACTATGGATTTGCATATCTATAGGTTCAACATTTATATAACATTTTTAATATGAGTGCCTTTATTTTACTTAAGAGCCATTCACCGTCACCAAGCATTGGTGTGCGATGCCAAATGTCACACAAACACAAAGGACAAAAAGTGAAGGGTTTCATTGGGGATTTCTTAGTTATTTGTGTGGTGTGTGATTATATTTTTTGACCAGATTAAAGTTGTGAAAATGGGGTAGATAGGAAAGTGGTGAAATGGGGGGCAAGCATGGGGAAGAACAAAGGGAATACAATATAGGGATGTGCAGAAGGGAATTAGGAAGGAACTAGAGCCATCCACTTCTTCAACAGTGTAAAATGAACATGGATACTATATTGAATGAATTTGAACTGTCACCTCAACAAAGATGGATGAAAAATAAGCAATTATGTTGTATATCCAATTGAAATGAATCAAATGTGTTGAGAAGGCACGTGTGAAGTGGAAATCTATGCATGGGACGAAATTTCTTTTGTTGGACAGGTGCCCATTTTTTCATTTTTATTACAGTAAGAGTGGAATTTTGGGTAAGGGATGTAGGTATGTTAGGGTCAGATAAGTAGAGCAGATGAAAAAGCAGATGCAGACAAACAGGATAACAGGACAAGAGACAGGAATGTAGATGGACACAACAGGTTGGGGGACACCATGATTGGAGATAGGGACAGGACATCGGATGCCCATGCCCGTCAAGCATGGGGACAGTGAAAATCTAGTTCTCACCCTCAGAGCTGTCATCATCATCCCCTTCCTCAGCTTGCTGTTGGAGTGCTTAACATTTTTTTGGCCAGCATTCGGGTGACCATCTACTCCATCTGGCTGAGGTGTGCACCAATGGTATCTTCCATGGCGTCATGCTCCATGCCGGACATCTCCTGGCAGGTGACAAAATCACTACCTCTGTCAATACTCCTGGAGGGTACCACTGCCCCACCTACCTGGGTAATGCTACCTGATGTTG